>NC_050467.1:31171395-31333895 GCF_013373865.1 Monomorium pharaonis | reverse complement strand
AACTTTTATATCAAGCACATTTGGTTACGAGTCCACGTCAGACGCCTACAATTAAAAAATTTTTTTTGATTTTTCGTATAAAATCGTTACGTCCGTACATTGTTATCATCTATACTTTAATTGTGGAGAAGGATTTTTAATTCTGCAAATGCAATAAAAAGAAAGGCATTGGTAAAAATTGTCGGTAAAACAGACGACTTTAGGATCCCCTTATTGAAATAAGAAACGCATGAACCTTTCTTGCTGTCTCCAAGCGCCTGCTCTGGTTCCTCTACGTCTTCGATCTGTAAAAAAAAGAATATATTTCTAATAATATTAATTTAATAGATAACAAATTATAACAAGAATTTAATAAGAACTGAATATAATTACTGAATAAAATTGAATATTTAATTAATATTGAATTAAGAAATAATGTGAAGGATTCTCGAAACAATGTACAAAAAATAATGTTAAATTTATTTATTACAATCTGTAAACTTTTACTAATTTAATCTTCGCATGTTTCGACTTTTATGGGTACGTTGTTTACAAAATCTGCACTCAAAATGAGTCGAAACGTATAAAGATTAAGTTAGTAAAAGTTTATTGTCATTTATATTTGCGCTTCGATACAGCTCAGTTATTTACTTTCAACAACAATTGCCTGTATTATTGTCTTTAATAATATTTAATATTTAATGCTAATAATTTACTATAAAAATAATATTTAATAGTTAACAAAGATATTATCTGGCATATTGTCAGCAAATCCATTATTATCAGATTCGGAATCCATTGGTTGTTGGTTATTAGAATTATCCTCCGTAGAACCACTGGCCAATCCATCACCGATGGAAGGATCGGTCGTTGAACGGTCTGCCCGAGAACGATTGGCTCGAGGACGATCGACCTGGGGATGATCGGCCCGAGGATGATCGGTCAATGAACGTTCGGCCCGAGGACGATCGATGAGAGAACGATCGGTCTGAGGGCGATCGGTCAGAGGATGATCCATCGAAAGATGATCCATCAGAGGACGACGAGCGAGATTTCTAGAAGATTTCTTGTTCTCCAGACTTATACAAGTGTTGAAATCTTCGTCGTTTATTTCAATCTACAATTTTTTTTTAGATAACAATAAAAAGCTTTACAAATATTTCTTGGTAATAAAAAATACAGAATAAACGATACTTACATCAATGTTGCTGTCCATTGTCTTACTTATTCGATAATCACACTGTTAATACTGGTACCGATAATCACACAAATGTTGATGCTCGTAGCGCGGCAAAACCGTAAAGGTGCTTTTTCACGCTCGACGCTCATTTTCAGCGTCAAAAGACATCACGTGACTAAGGCTGCATTCCGATATTACTGCCAGTACTGAAAATCTATAGTGTACGTAATGGAAACTATAGATTTTCAGTACTGGCAGTAATATCGGAACACACCCTAAAAATGATTAAAGGCTATCTTTATTTTTAGTCACATGATATCTTTTGACGCTGAAAATGAGCGTCAAGAGTCAACGTGAAAAGGCACCTTAAATCAATGTACACAGAGGTGATAGAGTGATAAGCAATGTTACTAGTCGAACGAGTCAACCAATCGTATTGCTCAATGTCTTTCTTATGGTAATACTGTAGCAATATGATTGGTTGATTCATTATTCTTTTCTCAGTGACTGATATCCCCACTACCGTTTTTCCACCTCATAAGGAATCTATTTTAATAAATCTATAGCTTATCACTCTATCACCTATGTATTGATTATTTATGGTTTTACCGCGCTACGAGCATCAACATTTGTGATTATCGGTACCAGTATTCACAGTGTGATTATCGAATAAGTAAGACTGTTCGGGATTTGATTTTTCCCTTCAAATTTTCCGTCCCTCGAATTCGTCGCGCTTGCTGACGGCGTGTTCACAGCATGTCAACCAGATTTAGCAGCGAACGATCGGGGACACAATAATATCACGCCGGCCGTCTCGAACCGCAGTTTCTGAGCGTCATGCTCCTCGGTGGAGGACCGCGTGATTCTCTCGATGGAGGATCGCATGATCCTCCGCAGATCAGCTGCGTGGTGAGTGATCGCCACGCACTGTAAGCGTTTGATCGGATGGTGTGGAGGCGCCCGACTTCCCGGAGCATTCCTCCGCAGCCAGTCTTGTGCCTGCTACCGCCCGCCAAGATCACTCTTCGCGCTTCGCGCAATTCAATCAAAGTTCAAGTATTCACGATCCCGCGCTATTTCTCTCTATCTCGGGATCGCGAGTGCGTCAAAGTACGTCGAAGTTCGCTTTGTTTCTTAATTAACTGTTCATTGAGTGTTATATTTTGCGCGCAATCGCGGATTGAGAGATTGTCACGCAGAGATATCGACAGTACGACCATCTCATTAACCGGTTGACGACGTCGCGTTCGTGATTGCACGGCTGCTGCGCGACAAGATATCCGTCGATCGCGATCGCAAGATTTCCGTCGCGAAAGCGTGCATCCCACGCTTAACAAGATTTCCGACGCGCTTTTCTCTTCGGCAGCCTATCATCATGCTAGGAAGATTTTCGATCGCTCAAATCTCGTCGTCATCGCGTACGTCCGAATCTCGTTCTCAATTCCGCGCGAGCGTGCACTCTGTGTATTGGTTCAGTGAGAGGTGATCCATTTAATAAAACTTGTTAAGTTGACCTATCAGTTTCATTTACGATCCACCTCATCCAGTTTCATCCTCGAGTGACTTTCCGAAATCACACGACACGCACTCCGCGCTCAGCGCTGGGCGGTTCCGGCACTCGCGCCGACATAAACGGCGCTTTCGCATTCAAAGACAATGGACAGCAACATTGATGTAAGTATCGTTTATTACGTTTTTTTTTATCACCAAGAAATATTTGTGAAGTTTTTTACTGTATCTAAAAAAATTGTAGATTGAAATAAAGGACGAAGATTTCAACACCTGTTTCAACACCTGTACAAGTCTGGAGAACAAAGAATCTTCAATAAATCTCGCTCGTCGTCCTCTGATGGATCATCCTTCGATGGATCGTTCTCTGACCGATCGCCCTCAGACCGATCGTTCTCTCATCGATCGTCCTCGGGCCGATCATCCCCAGGTCGATCGTCTTCGAGCCAATCGTTCTCGGGCTGACCGTTCAACGACCGATCCTTCCATCGGTGATGGACTGGCCAGTGGCAGCGGTCGCAGATTGCGGCCCCGGTAGCATACGGTCGCATGGGGAGGGGATGAAGACTAAGGGCAAGAACCAATCATATACTGAGCACTCACTTATTCTTTAATATGATTGGTTTTTGCTCTTAGTCTTAATCCCCTCCCCATACAACCGTATGCTACCGGGGCCGCAATCTGCGACCGCTGGCCAGTGGTTCTACGGAGGATAATTCTAATAACCAACAACCAATGGATTCGGAATCTGATAATAATGGATTGGCTAACAATATGCCAGGTAATATCTTTGTTAACTATTAAATATTATTTTTATAGTAAATTATTAGCATTAAATATTAAATATTATTAAAGACAATAATACAGGCAATTGTTGTTGAAAGTAAATAACTGAGCTGTATCGGAGCGCAAATATAAATGACAATAAACTTTTACTACATAATCTTTCTACGTTTCGACTCATTTTGAGTGCAGATTTTGTAAACAACGTACCCATAAAAGTCGAACCAAGCGAAGATTAAATTAGTGAAAGTTTACAGATTGTAATAAATAAATTTAATTTCAAGAGTTCTTCACATTATATCTTAATTCAATATTAATTAAATATTCAATTTTATTCAGTAATTATATTCAGTTCATATTAAATTCTTGTTATAATTTGTTATCTATTAAATAAATATTATTAGAAATATATTCTTTTTTTTTACAGATCGAAGACGTAGAGGAACCAGAGCAGGCGCTTGGAGACAGCAAGTAAGATTCATGCGTTTCTTATTTCAATTAAGCCAAGCTAAAATCACTTGGGGACGCCGAGGCAGATATAGATCTTATGATGAAAATACAAAAAAATAAGTAAGTATTGACCTTAGTCTTAAATCAAATTCATTGTTCAAATAATCCATTTATTTTACATGTTAATCAAAAAATTTAATAAAATTGTTCGACATTTTTGGATTAAATTAAATATCTTAAATTTTCTATAAAAATTTTTTATCTTAAAAAAAAAAAAGTTTCCGTGTATTATATCTTAAGTATTATCATCTAAATTTTATTTCCTTTTTCTAGGATTTAACCATCCAGGATTGGACAGCAAACTCTGATGAGTCCATGCACCTTTTTTTAAAAAAAAGTAATATATATATATATATATGAAATATGTGTATTTTTATATTTTTTAAATAAAATATGAGTATGCATGCATCCATAATGTATGTTTGTATGAGTCTCTCTCTTTTTTCCTCCCTCTCTCTTGTTTTGTTATATACTTTGTTTACATTAAGGAATAATATTTTACAAATTATGTGATTAATTTCTGAAAAGCATTTTTATACTCTTCGCTATATTGGCAGTATAAATTGTGATAAATTGTGATTAGGTGATAGCAGCCGAGCACAAAATAAACTTCATGCATTATCAAAAAACGCTATATATTTTCAGATCAAACCACATAGTATCTCATCCATTTGTTTCATCGACATTATGCGTACATTAAAAAACACTTGTTCAGATGAAAACAATAAGAAAGTTTCTTTTGATTGATATTTATAAGAGAATATTAAATTATAAATGTCTATTTGGAATATTTTTTCAAACTTTTTTTTACTTTTAAAATAAATCAATATTTTGTAAGTTTTGCATTTTTAACACAAATTCTATTAAGGTGCTTTTTCACGTTGACGCTTGACGCTCATTTTCGGCGTCAAATGACATCACGTGACTAAAAATGACGAATGGGTATCTTTATTTTTAGTCACGTGATGTCTTTTGACGCTGAAAGTAAGCATCAAGCGTCAGCGTGAAAAGGCACCTTTATCTATCGCTGTTATCGCTTTTATTATCGATTGAATATATTGATTGATATTTGTGTAGCAGAAAAACGAGGATTATTAATAATTTCTTGTAAGTATGATTTGTTTATGTATAAATATGATGAATATATTAACACAGATATTCACAGATATTTAAAAATATCTGTGAAAAAGGTTATAAATTTATGTTATTAACCAACCTTATTTTTCAATGTTACAAAATAGCAATGAAATAAACAATAATTCTAAGAATTCAAATTATATCAGATTATAATGAGAATTAAGAATTATCATTTTTATTTTTTACAAAGTATTAGTTATCAATATTATATATGTACTGAGTATTCTGTTTTATAAAATTGTTTTGCCATTAATTGATAAGAGATTTTAGATTTGAGTTTAAAATTTTCTATGCGCAGTATATTTTTTATTCACAAATAACCAGCAAATCGAGAAGAATAAAATGTTATTAATCGTGTGCTTTATTCATTCGATCAGATATATAGAGGTTGGTATTAATAATTGAATTTCAATATCTTTTTTTTTCTGATTAGTTGATAGTATTAAAGATCTTAATAATGCAAAATTTTTTAAATAAATTTTTGTTACCGTGATTTAATTAACGATGAGAGATGTAATAATCTATAACATGTTAAATATTATAGTGAATTTGAAAAATATTGGATATTAATTGCCCTTTTGTGAAAAATAGTTTTTTACTAAAGTAAGCTTCTTGTTGTAAACTGTTTAATTCATATATAGGAGCATAGAATGTAGATTTAAGTATGTTAATAAATTATTATTAAAATTAATATGAAAAGAATTACATTCTTTGTGGCGGTCACGCCACTCTAGCAGCGCGCCTGAGCTAATGCGCTCACGGCGTACACCGGCGCGTCAACCGACGCGCGCTCACCGCCCACGCCGCGAGTCGCCAGCGGAGCAGTGCGCGGCGCAGCCGATAGAGCGGCCGCGGCACTCCGGAGTGAGATGCAGCGGCCCGGCTATATAAAGACCACCCGCAGCGCTGGCTAATCTAATCTAATCCTAGATTCATAGAGAGAATAAACGTAAGGATATTTTCTGTACTCTCTTTTGTGTAAGTGACGGGCCTCCCTCTCGGAGTGTGCTCGTCCGAGACGACCTAGGGCCTCTGTATCGGAGTGTGCTCTTACCCGGGCCTCCTTCGGGGAGTGTGCTCTCGTCAGGGCCTCCTTCGTGGAGTGTGCTCTTGTCGGGGCCTCCTTCGTGGAGTGCGCTCTTACCAGGGCCTTCGGCGGGGAGTGTGCTTTCTCCAGGGCTTCCCGTGAGGAGTGAGCTCAACGGCAGCATCCTGCCGCGAAGACGGAAGAACCACCGGCCGGCCCGACCGAAGGAGCGACCAGCATCTCGGATCCAGGACCAGAGGACACCGAGACTCGACCCGGGGGAAACGAAGTTGCCCTGGAGATTAATTCCCTGGGACCTTCCACCGATTCAGCGGGTCAACCAGACTCCCCGTTACCTGCAGCACACAACTGGGACGCAGACTACGCCAACCCGACCGAAGGTTGACGTTAGCGTTCAAGCTAAGACTTCGGGTGGTTCCGACGACTCCTGGCCTAGTACACCGTCAGGAAAGCCCAGGACTCCACGGGCCCCCAAGAAAAAGACGCAAAGCCACAGCGCTAGGGTTCAGCTGAAGCCACAGGACCTATACGCAGAGTTCGTCGCATCGATCAACGAGGGACAACCGTCCTTATAAGGACGCATGATAAACCGCCCTTTTCAGGGCGACCAAAAAGCTCCACGCGGTGGAACATCTCGAGTAGGGAGTAACGTACATTAGATACGAAACATACCCACAAATTGGTGACCCCGACGTGATCCGAATATATTTCACTGCAATGGAGCCGGCAGAACTAACTAGTGCTGAATGCGCTCCGATCAACAGAGTAACCATAAAGATACCTCCTTTCTGGGCTGATGAACTCGAGCTATGGTTTGCTCAGCTCGAAGGACAATTCACGCTCGGTAGAATTACGAGTGATGAGACTAAATATGCATACGTACTGGCGCAAGTCGATACAAAACAAGCCAAAGAAATAAAAGATCTCATCACCCAACCGCCAGAAAAGAACAAATATGAGAGCATTAAAAGGGCATTAATACAACGATTGTCGATATCTCAGGAGCAACAGATCCGACAGCTCTTAGAACACGAAGAGATGGGAGATAGAAGACCATCACAGTTTTTAAGACACCTACAATCGTTAGCAAGTTCAGCTATTTCGGAGCAATTATTACGCACATTATGGATGGGCAGACTACCATCCCAACTACAAGCCATTTTCGCTACTCGTACAGCGGACAATTTAGAAGTAGTGGCTGAACAAGCCGATCGAATATACGAGATAACCTGCAGAACGGCGGTGGTAGCAAGCACTCAGGCGACCGAGCAAACAATGGAGCAACAAATAAAAATTTTGGCGCAACAAGTAGCCAGCCTCAACAGTCGATTGACACAGTCACTCCAGAAAGATAGGAGAAGAAGCCGTTCTAGAACTCGTTCTGTTAACCACAAGGAAGAGAAGAATTCCGACGGGGTATGCTTTTACCACAGGAGATTTAAGGACAAAGCAAGGAAATGTATAAAGCCATGCTCGTTTAAAAAAGAGGAAAACTAGAGGAGCAGTCGTTAGCAGCGGCGAACGGCCCCTGCCCAGGAATAAGCCGCTTATTTGTCACTGATCGTAGCACTAAAATACGATACTTAATAGACACTGGCTCTGATGTCAACGTTTATCCTCGTTCAATGATATGAAGGCAACGATTGTTCAGCACACAAGAGCTCTATGCGGCGAACGGATCCCGCATCATGACATATGGCTATATCACTATTCAACCAAACTTGGGGTTACGCCGCGCCTTCTTATGGCGCTTTATAATAGCAGATGTCACAACGCCTATAATAGGATCCGATTTCTTGGCGCATTTTCACCTTTTACCTGATGTCAAGAAGGGACAATTAATAGATGCAAAAACAGGGCTGACAACAAAAGGCTCAGCTAACAGAACCAACGCCAACTCGGTGAAAGCCATGACAGGCAACACCCCCTTCCATCAACTATTAGCAAGATTTCCGCGGATCACTCAGTCAACAAGAACGCAGGCACAGAAGCACCCGCACACGACTGTGCACCATATAAAGACTAATTCGGGCCCACCAGAAGCGTGTAAGCCTCGTAGACTGGCACCAGATAAATTAAAAATAGCCAAAGCCGAATTTAATCTCCTGCTTGAAGAGGGGATCATTCGACCATCTAAAAGCCCATGGGCCGCACCACTTCACATGGCACCTAAGAAAGAAAATGCCTGGAGACCATGCGGCGACTATCGGAGACTGAATACAAGAACAGTGCCTGACCGCTATCCGATCCCGCATATCGAAGATTTTGCACAATCCTTAGAAGGAAAGAAAATTTTCTCCACGCTGGACTTAGTCAGAGCATACAACCAAATTCCGGTACATCCAGAAGACATTCCGAAAACAGCTATCACCACACCCTTTGGATTATTTGAATTCTGCTACATGCCATTCGGATTAAGAAACGCTGCACAAACCTTTCAAAGGTTTATAAATGAGGTCACACATGGGCTGGAATTTTGTTATACATACATAGACGACATATTAGTCGCTTCAGAAACAGAAGAAGAACACATGAAACATTTGGAGCAACTGTTTCGCCGTTTAGAAGAATACGGCATACAGCTGAATCCCAACAAATGCGTGTTCGGCAAGAAACAAATAAAGTTCCTAGGATACTCGGTATCTGAAGAGGGAACACAACCATTATCAGAAAAGGTCCAGGCAATCCGGGAGTTCAAAAAACCGGAAACGGTGAAGCAAATGAGACAGTTCCTGGGAACAATAAATTTCTATAGAAGGTTCATTCCTAAAGCAGCACAGGACCAAGCCAAATTGCAAGACGTTTTGAAAGGACCCAAAACAAAAGGAAGAACGCCTATAGAATGGACACCGCAACTAGAGCACGCCTTTCAAAAGTGCAAAGATAGCTTGACGAAAGCTACGTTACTGGCACACCCAAAGTCAGAAGCAACAATAACGCTAACCACAGACGCTTCTGATACTGCAATGGGCGCCGTAGTACATCAGGTGATTAATGGAGAACAACAACCTCTGGCATTCATGAGCAAGAAGCTCAATCAAGCACAAACGAAGTACAGTCCGTACGATAGAGAACTACTCGCAGTATACGGAGCAGTAAAGTATTTCCGACACCTTCTGGAAGGAAGAACATTCACCATCTACACAGATCATAAACCGTTAATTTACGCTTTTCAACAAGATGTGCTACGAAGCTCACCTAGACAAGCCCGGCATTTAGATTTCATTAGCCAATTCTCAACGGACATACGGCACGTGGCAGGCAAAGACAATGTAGTGGCAGATGCCTTATCTCGAGTTGAAGCCATTCAAACAGCGCCAGACTTCGAAACACTAGCAAAGTCACAAAACGAAGACACTGAACTGAAGAAAATTTTAGACGGCACCACTAAGTATTCGCTCAAGCTAGAGAAAGTACAAATCCCAGGCTCCACGACAACGATAGTATGCGACACCACAATGCCGATCAAACGTCCATACGTGACAGAACCATTCAGACAGCAGTATTCAGAACCCTGCATGGTATGTCACATCCTGGCGTTAAGGCAACTGCAAGGCTAATCAAAGATAGATACGTATGGCCAAACATACAACAAGATTGCCGCACTTGGGCACGCTCTTGCATTCCATGCCAGAAGGCAAAGGTATTCAAGCACACAGTCTCACCGACGGGAAGCTTTTCTAATCCCACTAGAAGATTTGAACACATCCACATGGATATCGTCGGACCAATGCCAACATCAATGGGATATAAATACTGCTTGACGATCATCGATAGATTTACAAGATGGCCTGAAGCCATACCTATACCAGATATCTCAGCAGAAACAATAGCGAGACAGCTGATGACGAACTGGATAGCACGTTATGGAACTCCAGCACGAATAACAACCGACCAAGGTCGGCAATTTGAATCAGATCTGTTCAAACAATTAACCAAATTAACTGGGTCAAATCACATACGAACAACAGCGTATCACCCAGCAGCAAATGGCATGATCGAGAGATTTCATCGCCAAATGAAAGCATCAATTAAATGTCACCAAACGGAAGAGTGAGCAGACATACTTCCAGTCGTTTTAATGGGCATAAGAGCTTCATGGAAAAAAGATCTACAAGCTACCCCAGCAGAAATGGTTTTTGGCGAACCAATACGTCTTCCAGGGCAGTTTCTGGGAGAAGCCAACACAACAAAAAGCACAGAAGGTTTCGCAGCGAAACTCGGAAAAACAATGAGGAACCTACAACCGAAGCTAAGAAAACATGGAGAAAAGGCCACCTTCATACATAAAGACTTGAGTACGGCACAACAAGTTTTCCTGAGACATGACGCGTTGAGAGGAACCTTACAGCCAACTTATGACGGTCCATACCACGTCCTTAACAGAGAAGAGAAAACATACAAGCTCCGCATTAATGGACGCGTGGTCAATTGACCACGTCTCAATTGACAGGCTGAAACCGGCTTACATCCTAGCACAAGAGGAAGCTACAACAGAGGAGTCAAAGTCAACACCGATGCCTCTACCAAGCTCAACTCCAACTCGCACAAGAAGTAGACGACTATCTCGACAACCAGTTCGCTTTGAGGGGGTTTAGAGTCAACCAAGGGGGTCATGTGGCGGTCACGCCACTCTAGCAGCGCGCCTGAGCTAATGCGCTCACGGCGTACACCGGCGCGTCAACCGACGCGCGCTCACCGCCCACGCCGCGAGTCGCCAGCGGAGCAGTGCGCGGCGCAGCCGATAGAGCGGCCACGGCACTCCGGAGTGAGATGCAGCGGCCCGGCTATATAAAGACCACCCGCAGCGCTGGCTAATCTAATCTAATCCTAGATTCATAGAGAGAATAAACGTAAGGATATTTTCTGTACTCTCTTTTGTGTAAGTGACGGGCCTCCCTCTCGGAGTGTGCTCGTCCGAGACGACCTAGGGCCTCTGTATCGGAGTGTGCTCTTACCCGGGCCTCCTTCGGGGAGTGTGCTCTCGTCAGGGCCTCCTTCGTGGAGTGTGCTCTTGTCGGGGCCTCCTTCGTGGAGTGCGCTCTTACCAGGGCCTCCGGCGGGGAGTGTGCTCTCCCCAGGGCTTCCTGTGAGGAGTGAGCTCAACGGCAGCATCCTGCCGCGAAGACGGAAGAACCACCGGCCGGCCCGACCGAAGGAGCGACCAGCATCTCGGATCCAGGACCAGAGGACACCGAGACTCGACCCGGGGGAAACGAAGTTGCCCTGGAGATTAATTCCCTGGGACCTTCCACCGATTCAGCGGGTCAACCGGACTCCCCGTTACCTGCAGCACACAACTGGGACGCAGACTACGCCAACCCGACCGAAGGTTGACGTTAGCGTTCAAGCTAAGACTTCGGGTGGTTCCGACGACTCCTGGCCTAGTACACCGTCAGGAAAGCCCAGGACTCCACGGGCCCCCAAGAAGAAGACGCAAAGCCACAGCGCTAGGGTTCAGCTGAAGCCACAGGACCTATACGCAGAGTTCGTCGCATCGATCAACGAGGGACAACCGTCCTTATAAGGACGCATGATAAACCGCCCTTACCAGGGCGACCAAAAAGCTCCACGCGGTGGAACATCTCGAGTAGGGAGTAACGTACATTAGATACGAAACATATCCACATTCTTATATCATTTTTAATGAAATATGATACGAAACTGATTGATTTGATCAATATTATGACACTACATTTTTATTATTTTTATTATAGGAGTAAATTTAAAACCAAGAGATTATTAGATAGAAAATATTCACTTTCTGTTAACAAAAGGTAATTATACTCAATATGACTTATTTACTATTTCTAAATAGTTAATCAAAATTATTTATTTGCAATAGTTAATAAATATATTTTTTCTTTACAGAAGTAAATTTAAGAGCAATTTACAGGAGTAAATTTAAGAGTAAGGTATTTTATTCATTTTCTGTTAACAAAAGGTAACTATTTTTAATGTTATTTCTAAATAATGAAAATTATTTTTTTGCAATAGTTGATAAATGTTAATTAATATTATTATTTTTTTGGTGAAAATGAAGAAAACAGTTAAGGAAATTCCGTCGAAAATATTAAAGTAAACTCAAATGTTAAATTTTTTATGATACAGTTAATAAATATAATACAGTTAAACAACTGTAGGAAAAAATTATGCAAAAATTACTGCATAAAAAAATTGTATATTTTTGTGCATATTTCTGCAGCTTTTACAGATTTTTTTATGTAATGTTTTCTGAAGTTTTTTGTCTTCAGAAAACATTACATAAAATTCTGCAAAATATTCTGAAAAAAAATTCTGAAGGCGAAAACTTTGTATAAAAATCTGTGAAAACTGCAAAAATTTATGTACAAAAATATGCAATTTTTGTGCAGTAATTTTTGCATACATATTTTTCCTACGGGAATGCAAAGGTCAGTTATCATTTAATAAGGAAGAAATATTTTGTTAATCGATTATTATTTGATCAAATAGTTGGTAACTTTACTTCTTTATATCACATAATAAAATTTCGATTTTTAATAAACCCGTAGCATGTTTAACTTTTAAACACCATGTTTAAAGATATATTGTAATGTAACGGGTATAAATTGGGATTTTGATTTTTTAAAGCTTTATATCTTACAATTAGTTTATAAGGAAGCGATTTACTTTTAAGGAAGCGGTTAATATCTGTCTCTTATGCGTGCGTGCGTGTCTCTTTCTCTCTCTCTCTCTCTCTCCCTCATGCGTGTATATTATATGTATTATTTTAATATGTAAGTGAAATTGTAAGAAAATGATTTTGTATTAAAGCAAATTATTCGGTTTAGCAGCGCCAAAATTTTGTAGTAAAATATTTATTTGTATTAAAATATTTATTTGTAACATTTATAATTTATTTGTATTAAAACTTATTTGCCAGCTCAATATTATCTTCTTTATTCCTTGCCAATATACTTCCTGACAATTGTTTTTTGCAGGCGCACAGCAGCCAATAATTTAATACAAAAGGCTAATATTTATAGTTTAATTTTATATTTAAGAATCTTCTTAAGTTTGTCGTTAAAATACTTCGTAATTAACGAATTTGTATCTAAAGACAAACTTAAAACAATCAAAGCCATATCAGACTAGATATTGAGATTGAATTAGAATTTAACCAACTAATTGGTTACATTTCAATTCAATCTCAATATCAATCTCTAGTCTGATACGGACTTAATGAAAAATCAAACTATAAATGCCAGCCAAAGAAAAACAAATTAGATGTTCTAATTCATATAAACATCTACTTTATAGTTGGCGCATGTTCTATATATATCATTACTTTTATAGTGTCAAATCTAAAAAAATTTTGTATTATAAAAACTGGCTAAAGAATAGTAATAATGTTTTAGTAGGAATGGTAGGCCGGTTCTAACTCGGGAGCTCCGAGGGGGGTGCGGGGGATTTCTTGCTGGTAAAGGGGAGGGGGAGGCGTCATTTTCTTCCCACCAACGTGACGCCCCCTTCTCCTTTAACAGCAAGAGACTCCCGCACCCCCACACCCCCCTCGGAGCTCAGGAGTTTTAGAACCAAATTCCCCCCCCCCCCAAGATATTAGGAACGTCACACAGTAAAAAATTTTGTGTTTTCTTTTGGAATCAACCTTTTAATAAAAATTATATGTCACCATATACTATGTTGTACTGGGAATGAAGAGATCTTTTGGAATCAACTCATCAGTAGATTTTTTAATTTTTCTAACGATGCACCGATTCCAAAAGATTTCCCCTTCCTTCTTTTAATAAAAATTATATTCTTTATTAGTGACAAAGTTTTTAGACTTACGTTGCGACTTTCGTCGCGTTGGAAGATACTTTTCACGCGCGTAATCCATATGTCACTTGTGTGTTGAACTGGGAGCAAAAAGAGCTAATGAACTCTGAGCAATAATAGATTTTTAAATTTTTTCTAGTATTAATCCGAGTCCAAAAACCTTCTCCTCCCCTTTCCCGTTTTTGAAATCACCACACAAATGAATTTAATTACGATGATATGGTGGCAAGTCGATCGATGCATAAGAACACCTCGCATTACTAAAGAAAAATACATTCGCATCAATAGCGTAACATGCCATTGCCGATTATATGGCAGTGACGCGAATGTATTTTTCGTTGGTGATGCGAAGTGTGCCCATCCACCAGGCGACTCGCCACTTTCACTAACACAGTTGATAAGGCGATGGGCCATGTGATGAATAAAAGTACCTCGCCTTCGGAGTCAGATTCATTCATGTCGTAACTGTTTCCCCAATTAATAAAGTGTTATATCTGTGGAAAAATTTTGTTCAAGATTTCACGCGAGACCTCGATATTTACCAGATTTTTTACAAATATAACAGTTTATCAACTGAGGAAACAGTTACGACATGAATGAATGAATCAGATTCCGAAGGCGCGGTGCAGTCATCCACCATGCGACTGATCGCATATATTGGTTTCACACGCGAAAAAACTGAAATCACGGAAACGCCCGTCACGCTCGTCCCAACGCGGAAACGTCCATCCCGATGGGTGGACAACTCGAGACTGACTGACAATGAATAAGTATGCCTTTCTTATGTGCGAGATGATGCATACGTAGCGGAATCTTTCATCACCCCGGAAGTTATTATTTAGACGTTGGATAAGATAGCGCCAACGCTTCGATCGATACGATTTATAAATAAGGGATGCGGTCTAGGGTTCTCGCGCGTGCTCTTATTCTCACTCAACACATATATATTTTTTGTGCGTTTTTACTCACATCAAGCTCATGATATTAATAAGAGAAGACGTAGGGAGGGGAAGTCATGGGTATAATCACACTCTTTGCTATCAGTGATAGATAAAATATGTCGCCACAACAGTTAAAATTTCGTGGAAGGGATGCGATTCGTGGTTTAATACCGATACCTGATAGTTGCTTGTAAAAACAGCGGCTCGCTGTAAAATTGTATAGTTAAAAACAAAAAAAATGACGAATGCTTTGATTGAGACAAATGATTAAAATATATAAAATAAAGTGACGAATGCTTCGGTTGAGACAAAGGGAATAAAAGATGAAATATATAAAAAGTAGATGCGGGGAGGGGAAGTCGTTGGAAAAAAGATCTTTGAAATTCTCTGCTATCAGCGATAGACGAAATGTATTGTTCAAACGACTAAAATTTGTAAACAACAATGTTATAATTTTTTGTCGGCTGCTAACTTATGAAACGCGTAGTCATGGAAGAAGATACTCTTAAAATTCATCGAAGACAAAATAATGTGAAAACTTGAGAAGTGGTATAGAATGGAGAAATAAAAGACGTTTGTCGCACCGACACCTCAATCGCTACGAGGGATGTGATTCGCGGTTTAGCACCGATATCCAGCTGTTCGCAGAATTAGAAGCTTTCTTTAAAATTATATATAAAACAAAAATGGCGATGCCTATGTTCTGGTTGAGACAAAGGAAGACAAAGGGTTATAGGAAGTATATAAATGGTCAGAAAATGCACGATCGCACAGTCGACTTGAAGTTCAAGATGTGAGAAGTTCATGTGAGCGAATCAGTGTGACGTGAAAAAATGACTTCGAATAAAGTGATGGTGGAACTTGTAGATATCATAGATGATGTCGAAGTGATAGACATTGCGGACGATGATGTCGAAGTGATAGACATTGCGGACGATGATGTCGAAATGATAGACATTGCAGACGATGAAAACGAAGTGATAGATATTGTGGATGGTGCGAATAATGTGATAGACATTGCGGATAATCATCCGGAAAACTTTAATGTTGTGGACAATATACAACAAATGGACGATGCCCAGATAATAGGCGTTGTGAATGACATTAATTTTGAGAATATAATGGATGAAGAGAGCGTAGCATCGGAAGATAGTAACTACATTAGTGATGATTGCAGCGAGGACAGCGAGGATTATATCGATGCCGTTGAGAAACATTTGACACCTGCGGAAGTGCGCGCCATAACCGTAAGATCGAAACATTGCGGTATATACTTTTATTACACCACGGGTGGTACATATTCGGTATGTGCCGAATGCATTATGCGAATAGCGGACACCGATTTCGGAATAATGTACGCTTTTAGTAAACATATTACTAATGCATTCGGTAGGCTGGATGGAAAATATTGCTCAAATTGTAGACAGTCCATGTTTGTAATGATTCCCAGTAACTTGTGTCCGGTTTGCACAGTGTAAAGACTTATTAATAATTATTGAAAAAACAGTATTAAAAATGGAACATTTTGAGCGCGAGCTGTTGGACCAAATTGACAGGGTCGCTACCTTGGGCGAGTGTTTCGAGTGGTTGCAGCGGTGCGACGAGTGTATCGAACGACTCGAGGAACATAGCCGCGTCAAGCGCCATCGACTCAACGTTGGACAAAGACAATCTTTGATGGCGAGAATCGCGCGACTCGCGGGTGAAAAGACGCGACTGCAAAAACGTTACGTGCACGTCGGTGGTAATTACGCGAGTGACTCGTGTGACAACGCGGACAGACTCGTGTGGCGAGAAATTGACACCGCGTTTGAGAATCGCGTTCTGACAGGAGCGGTTATCAATGGGAACTACATTGAACCGCGAAAGTTTTTAGAAGACGCTGGTGGTACTCGAGTGCGGGACGCTATCGAAAGACACAACTCTGTGAAAGTGAACACCGCATTCAATGGCGTATTTGTAACGGGCGACAAACGCGCCAATAAAAGTATTACCACGAAAAACAGTGATCTCTTTAGAACATCAGACTTGGATGAGTGGTACGAGCGGTGCGTTATTGAGCACACGTTAGCATCGCTCGAGGAATTTCAAGAACGCGATAGTGGGTGGGCGTTGTCGCGTATACAGAATTTGACTGTAAATGTGAATAAGTACAATTCTATGCGCGCGGGATGTCACGTGATATTACCGCGGGAAATAATGACAAAGCGTGCGGTTGTTAACGTGAAATCGATGGACAATGCTTGCTTCGCGTGGTCTGTGATAGCCGCTCTATATCCCGCAGAAAGAAATTCAGAAAGGGAGTCATCGTACCCTCATTATACAAACGTTCTGAATTTCGATAACATTGAGTTTCCAATCGCGTTAAAAGACATTAAAAAATTCGAGAGACTAAATAATATTTTGGTCAACGTCTACGAGATCCAAAAGGATCAAACTGAAACCTATAAAATTCTCCCGCTAAGACTCTCCAACGACAAAAAGGAGAAGCATGTTAATCTGCTATACGTGCAAGATCTACGCGAAAACAACGTGGGACACTTTGCATGCATCAAGGATCTGTCTCGTCTAGTGAGCTCACAACTCAGTAAAAAGGAACACTGTGCGCGCGAAATCGTTTGCCGACGGCAACCGGATGCGCTAGAGGCCGGAACCGCTCAGAATTGAGCGCGGAGGACGTGTTGCGCGAATCCGCGGACTCGCTGGAGGTTCCACAAACACGAATGAAAAACAGGCAGGATTGGTTTTCACAGTCAGAAGCACCATTTATTTCTTAAATAATTAACCATACAATTCGCGCGAATCGCGGAAGACGCGAGCGTGCGGGAACGACGAGTCAATTATGAACGATCGGAAATCTTCGGGTCGAACGGTTGTCCTTTTCTGCCTTTAATTGCGCGGCGGATATCTTGCCGGGCGCTTGTCAGGACACCCCAACGGGACGGAGATCTTGAGCGCGAACGAGACCGAAAAACTAATCGCGAGGCAGACGTTCGATCGCGAACACGAGATCACCGTTGCTTCCCGCGACGTCACAACGCACACCGCGCACTCGCGATTTCGCGACACTTTCACAATATAATAGAGAGATCTTAACTCAAACGTGAATGAGATTCGAAATTGATAATCTAGTCGAGGGATACCCCGAGTAGTGAACGTTAGAGAATTGAGAGAGGCTTGGCGATCAAGAGCAGACACAAGACTGACTCAACTTCGCGCCGAAATTCGGTAACGCGCCTTACTCTCCCCCGATATTCGTTGTTAGGAGGTGAAGATCGGGAAAGAGCAAGCAGCTGATCGGCCCGGTACCTCACGCGATCACGGCGTGGACGTGTGAAATCCACGGGTCCACGCTCCGGCTCGGCGAGATGAGATGACGAATTCCCGATAACAATTTCACGACTAGAGACAAAAAAAATATTTTTGTTTATCGGAAAACATTATGTTAACGTCGAATCCCAAACAAACACAAAAAATATATTTGTGACCGGTGAATAATAATTTTATAAATGTTGTATTAATTTTTATAATAAAAAATAAAAATTTACACTATTTTTTACAGATGTTTACATTACTTTAGTTCTGTGGAAAAGTTGGATGTCCACAGCGTAGATTGCCAAAAAATGAACGACTGCGCCATCCAACTACCTACTGAAGACGAGAAATGGCTGAGCTTCCGCAACATCAACAATAAGGAGCGTGTGCCGTTTGTCGTCTATGCCGACCTAGAGTGTACATTGGAGAAGATGGAGAAGGAGGATATGAAAATATCGTACCAACAGCATCATCATCATCAAGTATTTAGCTTGGGATATTATGTACATTGTTCGTACGATGACACATTATCGGGGTATTGGTTTCATCGTGATAAGGATTGTATCGCGTGGTTCGCTAAACAACTAGAGAAATTAGCGCATCGCGTAAAATCAATTTTATTTGCTAAGGTCCCCATGGAAACTCTATCAAAAGAGCAATGGGAGGCATATCGTAACGCAAAGCAGTGTCATATTTGTGATAAGCCGTTTGCACCGGATGATACACGAGTGCGAGATCATTGTCATCTCACCGGTCGTTATCGCGGTCCCGCGCATTCGCTTTGTAACTTGTGTTATCAAAATGTGTTGTACATACCAGAAATTTTCCATAATTTATCCGGATACGATTCAGATTTTATTATTAGAGAAATAGCCACAACATTCAAAGGGAATATCGATGTGCTTCCCGTTACAAAAGAAAAATATATTTCTTTTACGAAGCATGTCATAGGTACCGCCGATGAATTAGACCCAAACAATCACATAAAATTACGATTCATAGATTCATATAAATTTCTCAATTCTAGTCTTGAAAAATTGGCATTATTTCTCGGTAAAGAAAAACTAAAAATTGTACGTAAGGAATTTTCGAATTTATCTGACGAAGAATTCGATTTATTGACTCGTAAAGGCATATTCCCATACGAGTATGTTGACTGTGTCGCAAAATTGAAGGAAACGCGTTTGCCATCGCGCGAATTATTCTTTAGTTCGTTGACGGGCGATACCGTGTCCGAGAGCGATTACGCGCACGCCAAGAACGTATTGGATCGATTCTCTATTCGAACGCTGGGCGAATACAGCGATTTGTATTTGAAAACAGATGTATTGTTGTTAGCCGACGTTTTTGAAAATTTTCGTGACAAATGTGTCGAAAGTTATGGTCTTGACCCCGCACATTACTATACATTACCGGGATTCACGTGGGACGCTATGCTTAAATATACACGCGTCAATTTCGAGTTGCTCACCGACATCGATATGGTAATGTTTATTGAGCGCGGTATACGCGGAGGTCTGAGTCAATGTTCCGGCAGATACGCGCAGGTTAACAACAAGTACATGCAGACGTACGACCTATCGAAACCATCGTCGTACCTCATGTATTTCGATGTGAATAATTTGTACGGATGGGCAATGTGTCAGCCGCTGCCCTATGGAGAATTTCGATGGGTCGAAGACGTCTCAAATTTTGACGTAAACGCGATCGCTGTTGATTCGCCAACAGGGTACATTCTTGAAGTCGATCTGGAGTATCCACAACATCTGCACGATGGACACACTGACTTACGTTATGCCCAACGCGCGATAAGCCGCCTGGTAAGCGAGAACGTAAATTTTTAGCGACCTTGCATGATAAGAAGCGGTACGTCATACATTATCGCAACTTGCAGCAATGCACTCGTCATGGTCTCCGTATAACACAGATACACCGTGTATTACAATTCGTTCAATCCACCTGGCTTCGCGATTATATCGAGTTAAACACACAATTTCGTACCTTCGCGAAAAACGATTTTGAGAAAAATTTACATAAATTTATATAAATTGATGAATAACGCCGTATTCGGAAAAACTATGGAAAATGTGCGCAATCACGTAGATGTAAAACTTTTGACAAAATGGACAGGACAATACGGTGCGGAGGCAATGATCGCTAAACCAAATTTCCATAGTCGCAGTATTTTTGCAGAAAATTTAATTGCAGTCGAATTCCGAAAACTTGAATTGAAATTCAACAAGCCGATTTATGTAGGTATGTGAATACTAGACATATCGAAAATTTGCTTGTAGGAATTTCACCACGAGTACATGCTACCTTTGTACCATGACAAATCTAGAGTGATGTACACAGATACTGATAGTCTCGTGTATCACATCGAGTGCGACGACGTATATGAAAATATAAAACGTGATATCGCAAGGTTCGACACGAGCGATTATCCGACTGGTAACGCGTACGGTATGCCTCTTGCGAACAAGAAAGTTCCCGGGCTAATGAAGGACGAAAACAACGGTGCGATAATGACCGAGTTCGTTGGACTCAGAGCGAAAATGTACGCGTTAAAAGTGGATGGAAAGAATGACGCTAAAAAGGCAAAGGGTGTAAAGTGTAACGTTGTCGCAAGAACGATAACATTCGACGACTACATGCGGTGTCTGTGAGATGAGATAGAGATGACGCGTCATCAGACGTGTATACGATCTAAATTGCATGAGGTATACACGGTACGTGAAACGAAAATCGCTCTAAGTCCATACGACGACAAGCGGTATCTCGTACCTGATTCGGTAAAGACGTTGCCGTGGGGGCATTATCAAATACCTTTATAATATTTTTGTATTGTACAGCCATTTTTATATTTGCGTTTTATGTATTTTATACTTTACATTTATATCTTAATGTTCACGTTTCGCATATTTTATAGCTTATATTTTATGTATTTTACGTTTTACATTTATTTTATAATTTTACATTTAAACTTCATATATTTTACGTGTTACACATATTGTGTATTTTATGTTATATGTATTTTTAAAAATTATTTGATAATTTATGTGTAACGTTAGAAATGAACGATGGAAGGATAATAAAGATGCTTCATATATGTCACAAAAAAATTATATTTTTTATATAATGTATGCACTACACTTTTTATATGTTTATAATAAAAACAATTTTTTATACTGATTAAATAACATTGTCTTTGTGTATCCACGAATTGTCCCGTGGGTTGAGTGCCTAGCGGGCGCGTCTCCGGGTGGCGGATAGGAGGAAGCCCGGGTGAGAAACCTCGGTCCGGGCCTAAACCCCCGCGTGCCGGGGTGGACCGCCCGGGTAGTAACGGTTATAACCTGCCCCGGCGGGCGTAAAACCCTGCCCAGGGGGGGGGGGGAAGCCGATACCGCGGACCAACTCGACCCAAGCCAAGCTGGAAGCTATCGTGGCGAGGGCTGCGTGGCACTGGGGGAGCAGTGCCTTGAACGATGCCTCTGGGGAACCAGGCGAAACCCCAGAGTATTTAGCCTTACCCACGCATGCGGGGCTCTGCGTGGGTGGACCGTATGTTTCCCTAGCTGCTCGTGGGAACAAAATGGAAGATGAAATCACTAAACTTAAACTTAACTCACTGAGGACACCCCAATGGAGGCTTCGCCCGAGAACTCCGGAAGGGTGGAAGAAGCGGGATCGGGAGCCGAACGGACCCCTGTGGGCACGGGAAGCACCGAGACTGCGGAGGAAGGGGTGGTTTCGAGTGCTGAGCGGGCCCCTAGGGGCACGGGAGGCACCGAAACCGCAACGGACGAACCGGCGAAGGAAGAGGATCTTTGCAAAAAGAAACTCTCCAGAGCCGCGAAGAGGAGGAGGGCTCGGGAGCGGAAGGGGGGGGGTTCGGGACCAGGCTCAGGCCGGGACTGGGACTGG
Organism: Monomorium pharaonis; assembly: GCF_013373865.1. Lineage (NCBI taxonomy): Eukaryota > Metazoa > Arthropoda > Insecta > Hymenoptera > Formicidae > Monomorium > Monomorium pharaonis. The sequence continues at coordinate 31,311,766 of NC_050467.1, read as the reverse complement.
GCCCTCGCCGGCTGTTCCGGGGACCTCTTCTTCCTCGTCCTTGACTATCCCCCAGACGCCGATTGGGGGGCCTCCGGGGAACTCCGGCAATAAACGCCGGAAGGACCCCGATGGGACCCCGCAGTCGGCAGAAGGGGCGAAAAAGAAGCAGAGGGTCCAGGGGACCCATGCTTACGTCGACGCCGCGGACCCTCTGACGAGGGTGATTGTCGAGGAGGGGTACCCGGATGCTGCGATGACTGCTGAGCAGCTGTCGCAGCTGAGGGGTGCGGTCTTCAAGGAGATCCAGGGGATCCGAGAAGGTACCCTGCCCAGATTTGACAGCACCACTCTGAGAGGGGGGGCTGCGGTGGTGAGGTGCGCGGATGCGGAGTCCCTGAAATGGCTCGAGAGCCGGATCGGGGGCATCGTGCCGTGGGAGGGCGCCAAGCTTGGGGTGGCGGGACTGGAGGTGCTGCAAAAGCAGTACAGGGCTGCGGTGTGGGTCCCGGGACCTCCCGTGGGCGCGGCTGCGGTCCTGGGGCTGCTGGAGCGGCAGAATCCGGGGATCGTTACCTCAGGCTGGCGTGTCTATGCTGAGAATGTGGGGGCTACCTGCGAGGGTAGAAACCTCATTCTCGGCATCCCCCAGTCCAGCGTCAACAAACTTAAGGCGCTGGACTTAAGGCCCCATCTTGGGATGGACCGGGTCACTTTTAAAGTGACCGGTCCATCCCAAGAGGAGGCGGGAAAGGGTAGGGAGGGGCCCGATCCAAAGGTCTCGTCTTCGTAGTGGGCCTGACCGGGGTGGGCTTCACCCAAATCAACTTGCACCACAGCAAAGGAGCCTCGGCCGTTCTTGCCAGGCGCCAAGTTGGGGTGCACACAGCCATATCACTAATACAAGAACCTTGGCTGGTCCGAGGCTGTATTAGGGGTCTGGCGGGGTGCGGTAGGCTGTTTAGGTCACCGCAAGAGGATCGGCCTAGGGCCTGTGTGGCCGTTAAAGAGCTGGAGAGCCAGCTATTGCCAGATTTCTGTTCCAGGGACTTGGTAGCAGTCGTGATAGAGGACACCAGCGGGACCGGGATCAAGACAAGGATGGTAGTGGCGTCGGGCTACTTCTCACACGAAGAGGACGATCCGCTGCCATCAGACCGGGTTGTACGACTGGTGGAGTTCTGCCAAAAGGAGCAACTCCCCCTTATATTGGGGTGCGATGCGAACGCGCACCACACGGTGTGGGGGAGCACGGACACCAATAGGAGAGGCGAAAAGCTGTTGGAATTTCTGGTGTCCACAGACCTAGAGATTCTCAACAGAGGCAAGGAGCCTACCTTCGTCACGGCAGTGAGAAGGGAGGTTCTGGACCTAATTATCTGTTCAAGACAGATAGCGCGGGAGGTGACCGGCTGGAGGGTCTCTGACGAGCCCTCATTGTCGGATCACAGACAGATCACCTTCAGGTTGGCTAAAGTGCAAGCGAAGGTAAGAACAGTGAGGGACCCGAGGAAGACGGACTGGGACTCGTTTCGAGAGGACCTGGCTGTCGGTCTTAGGGAGTTTCCCAAAAGACATGGGACCCCTCAAGAAATCGAGCTGTGCGTCGAGCATCTGCAGAGGGCTCTCGTCGGCAGCTTTGAGAACAACTGCCCAGAAAGGACAGTGAGAGATACTAAGGAAGTCGCCTGGTGGAACCCCAAGCTACAGGAGCTCAGAAGTGCTGCACGTCGTGCCTGGAACAGGGCCAGGAACACGGGCCGCCAGGCTGACTGGGACCTTCATCGAAGGGCTCAGAAGGCCTATAGAGACTCTGTGGTAAGGGCTAAAAAAGAGAGCTGGAGGAGATTCTGCGAGTCGGTGGAGGGGATACCTGAAGTCGCTAGGCTCGGCAGAGTCTTAGCCAGGGATCGGAACGCGGCTCTGGAGGCCATTCGGCTCGACGATGGGACGATGGCGTCTGGAGAGCGATGCCTGAATCACCTGCTGGAGTCGAACTTTCCGGGCTTCCGCGGAGGCCCGGAGGAAGACGTCCACCAGGGAAACTCAAATCTCCGTAGGGTACGAGGAGAGGACTGGTCTCTTGCGGCAAAAATCGTTGAGCCGGACAAGGTCAAATGGGCCGTAGGAGGTTTCAAGCCCTTTAAGTCGGCTGGGCCGGACCGGGTATTTCCGGCCCTTCTCCAGGAAGGGCTGGAGCAGATCACCGGGCCGCTCACGCGGACGCTAAGGGCTTGTTTGGCACTGGGCTATACACCTAGGGCTTGGAGGCAGGCGAGAGTTGTGTTCATTCCCAAAGCGGGAAGAACGGGCCACAGCTCCGCCAAAGATTTTCGTCCTATCAGCCTAACGTCTTTTCTTCTTAAGACGCTGGAAAGGCTGGTGGATGTCTACATACGCGACGTGGTTCTACTGCAGCACCCGCTGCACGGGAATCAGCACGCGTATCGCACGGGATACTCCACAGAATCGGCGCTTCACTCCGCTGTATCGTTTATCGAGGAGCAACTGGAGAGGAAGGGCTTCGTGGTTGGCACCTTTCTAGATATAGAAGGAGCTTTTAACAACACACCGCACGAGGTGGTGTGTGAGGAAGCTACTCGCAGAGGTGTGCCGGAAAGGATCGTGGATTGGATCAGAGGCATGCTTGGGCGACAGGTAACGGCCTCATTGGGAACAGTGAAGGTCAGTGGATGGGTGAAGAGAGGCTGCCCGCAAGGGGGAGTTCTCTCTCCACTATTATGGTGTCTGGTGGCGGATAGACTGCTCAGGACGCTGAACGAAAGGAGCTTCTTTACATTAGGATATGCGGATGATCTGGCTATTCTGATACGAGGACCCTTTTTGGAGACGCTTCTGGAGCTCACGCAGAGAGCCTTAGAGGTGATCGAGGAGTGGTGCGGCGAGTGGTCTGGCGGTGAATCCACTGAAGACCGGGCTCGTAATCTTCACTCGCAGGTACAAGGTAGGCCCAGTGGAGGGGCCGGTCCTTGGGGGAACGAGATTAGTTCCAACCGTATCGACTAAATATCTGGGAGTGATCCTAGATAGGAAGCTGACATGGAAGGAACATCTCGAGAACCGTTGCAGGAGTGTGTGCTCCTACTTCTGGATATGCAGAAGGACATTCGGGCAGACCTGGGGTCTCAAACCGAAAATGGTCCACTGGATATACACGGCGATACTCAAACCTAGGCTGCTTTACGCGTCTGTCGTATGGTGGCCAAGGGTTTTGGGAAAGACCGCTAAGTTAGCGCTGGAGCACGTCAGAGCTCTAGTTTTAAGAGGGGCTCTGGGGGCCATGCGGACCACACCGGTGGTGGCGATGGGGATGCTGCTTGGCGTCGAGCCCCTCGATCGGGTGGTAGTGGCGGCCGCGGCGGCGGCGGCCTACCGCTTAAGGTGTGAATCAAGGTGGAAGGCAGGAGCCCTCCACACGAGATTTCCCGAAGGAATCCTATCGGGCACCATTTTTGCAATGGGACAGGATAGGAGGCCGGTGATTCGTACCTTCGAAAGAGGGTACAGGATAAGCTTCCCCGGGCGCTGGGAGTGGAACGGCTCTAAGGGACCGGTTCCTCGGGACGGGGACGTCTGGTTCACGGATGGCTCCAAAACGAGTGCGGGCTCTGGAGCTGGTCTTTACTGTCAGCGCGACCGGGCAAGAATCGTCGTTCCGCTTGGCGAGCACGCTACGGTTTTCCAGGCGGAGGTGTTAGCCATCATGAGATGTGCCCAGAACCTATTAGAGTCTGATAGGGTGAGAAGGCGCATCCGGATTTGCTCGGACAGTCAGGCGGCGCTTAAGGCGCTTGAGGGTCCAAGAATTAACTCGCGGCTGGTCTGGGACTGCAAGTGCGTACTGGATGAGTTGGCGGAGAAGAATGATGTCGGCCTAGTATGGGTCTCTGGGCACGCAGGGATCAAGGGCAACGAAATGGCGGACCTGCTTGCTAAGGAGGCGGCCGAAACAAGGCTGTTGGGACCTGAACCGGCTGTTGGGATCTCTTTCTGCCTAGGCAGGGGGAGAATCAGGGGCTGGCTCCGGGACCAGCATCTTGAACACTGGAAGAAAGAAACAGAGAGCAAATGCAGACAGGCTAGGGCCATGCTAGGGGAATGCCCTAGCGAGGACCTGGCCAAGAGCATAAGATCTCTAAGTAGGAGGGACGCCAGGCTCGCGACACAACTGCTCACGGGCCATGGGGATCTCAACTATCACCTGCACAAATTGGGCCGTAGTGATACGCCCAGCTGTAGGTTGTGCGGTGAAGAGGAGGAAACTATCCTCCACATTCTTGGGAATTGCCCAGCACTGGTCGGACCAAGAACACGCCTGCTGGGCTCAGGTTTTCTAGAACCGTACCAGGTGAGGCAGCTGCCTGTGGGGGATCTGCTCCGCTTTTGAAAGGAAGCGGGGCCCCGCTAGGGCAGCTGACAACGGGGAGGCACAATGGACTCGGTCTAAGTGCCAAAGTGGGCTTCGCAGGAGGACCGCCCCCGTCACTACTATTATTATTATTATTATTATCCACGAATTGTGTGATCCATCGAATCCCAACCACTTGACATAAACCTCGTTTCCTTTCCTGCGCAATACTTTCTCTACTAGAAATACGTCCGGGTGAGTCGCGCGATGCAACTCATACTCGTAGAACGCTCCAACGATAGATGTTCCGCGATAATCCTCGAGTAAATAAGTTACGGGGTTGGTACGCTGCACTTTAACGATCTTGAACACCTCGGTTGTCCAATTTGGTGTGTAACCTTTCTCGAAAATTGTCTTGTACTTGCTCACGCGTACAGAGTCGCCTACTTTGAATTTCGCTGGACCAACAATCTTTATAGTGCTGTATATCCAAGAGTCTTTCAGCCATCGCAGGAGTTACGTCGACGGGTCGCACACCGATCGTTCAGTGCTTCCGAACGTTGTAATTCGACACGAGACGTGATAACAGGTCAATCCACTTGTAATTACCGTTGAGCGTAAACTGCTTCCACATATCGTTCTTCAGCGTGCGATTAAAGCGTTCGACGACCGACGCCTTCATTACCGAGTACGTGGAATAATGGTTAATGTCATGTTTTTGCAATAGTTTCTGCACGTCGGCGTTGTAAAACTTTTTCCCCATATCGGTTTGTAAATTTTTCGGACGTCTGCCGCTCTCTCGAATTATCTCAGCGATAGCGTCAGCTGTCTCGCTTCCACTTTTGCTCTTGAGCGGTATAGTCCACGCGTACTTGCTCAACACATCGATGACGGTAAGTATGTAGTGGTAACCTTTGTTGAAACGTGAGTACGGAATTATCTCGACGATATCGGCCTGCCACAGATCATCGTATCCTCGAACTATGACATGTCTCCGTGGAAAATTTTTTCTCGCTAAAGCATACAGTTCCTCGACGAGTCGCCGTTTTTCGGAACTAACATTAGATTTCAGTAATTTCATGTTTGGTGTATGGGATGACGTCGATCAACTGATTTGTTTTGACAATACACAAGTTAATTTATAATAAGGCCTGCCTCGCGAAGTTCTTCGATGATGGACAGCATCTCGTTGCCATGAGCGTTATGACCAGCCCGATGCGAGGCTTCGAGCAACCGTAGACGATCCACCAGTTTGTTAGGATCGTCCCAATGCACGTAATCGATCACGTTGTCGTTTAGTGTCATAGCGCGAGGTAATTCCTTTCCGATTGCATCATCGTTTGGTGTCATAGCGCGAGGTAATCCCATTCCGCCCGTAAAATCATATTTTAATAACGGTGCAATTATATATTTATACTTGTATCCCTTATTGGCTAATAATCGGCCGTGTGTAACGTAATTACGTTTATGCGCGTTTGTAGCCAACAATATATCTTTGTACTTTCGTTTATCGTTTTCCGTGTAGACTGAATCGTTGGGATATCGTTTAAAGATCAGTTCGTAAAGACCGTGTGTATCAACGTATTTTACATCACCGATAATTATGTGATCACTACTGTTGACGTCGAACGTTTTATTACCCAACATCATACCATCCTTGTCTAAACGAACACCGTACACGGTATCCATAATTTTCTCTTTTTCACCACGGCCGCTGAGAAAATCTCCGATGTACTTTTGACCCAGCGGCCCCAAGTGCTGAGATAACGTTTCTAGACCTTCTGACGTTTGTAATCGATTTCGAACGGTTGTCGCAAACGAATCGTCGACGGATTCAAAAACAGTCTCAAGAGCCTTATTTAACGGTTTTGGAGCTTCAATCGAACTTGATCGTACGGTAGCTGTACAAGCTACCGTACGCGGTGTGGACGTTATCGTTAACGGATCTATCGCGTCGTTGGACGTACGCTGCACCGACGGCGACGGTATATTCATTGCATCGTTTGACGTATGCTGCACCGATGGCGACGGTAAATTCATTGCATCGTTTGACATATATCGCACCCATTTGTTCGATTCACTTAATGCATGGTCCACTGAACTGTCTTTTCGTTTTCTCTTATTTTTTATCACATCCTTCTGGATGAACGATGTTTCGATGCCTACGTCATCGACACGTGGTTTTTCCTTTATCACGCGGACGCCGGAATTATCGACGATCTTTTGCAGCGGCTCGATGAGCGGCTCGAAGTGTCTCTTCGCCGCGATATTCTCCTCGATCCTACCGGTCTTCAAAACGCGATGTTTCTTACGAATCGATTCACTCGTTTTCTCAATTTCCTTCGCGATTTTTTCGCGCTCACGCGTATCGTTGTCTCCAATCATGTTGACAGAGAGCGTCGATCGCTCACGTTTCATCCCTCAACGAAGTATCGATGACGACTAATCGCTCCGCAGCATCGCGAACTCGTTAAATCCTCTTCTATATCGCCCGTTAGTAAGTGAACTATTCTTGTCTATTACTAGGAATCCATAATTACGCCACCAACAATCACGACATAACGCACAAAAATCATCGTATGACATATCGGTGTTAACATGATCGTTGTACACATGCTTCAGGTTGGTACCATCCTGTTTAAACAGGATCAGCAGGTTTGCGTTGTCACGTATAAGATGTTTAGGTATTCTCGCGTACGACTGACAAAGATAAAAGCAGTCGACGTTCGAGTGCCGACCCATCACAAAATATTCTCTCACGGCATCCTGCTTGTCGCACGCAATATCGTCAAAGATGAAAATTGAGTTTGGATGCGCTTCATTCGGCGGAATGACGTCACAGTTATTGGAAAACGTAAAATAGTTAATTTTATTCATCGATCTTAACAAATTTTCCAAATACCGATATTTCAGCTGTTGCAAAGATTTCGAGTACACGTACACGTTCTCAAAACGCACACCGTGCGGACATTCCAACAAGTTTATCATAATGTTGGTTTTACCGCAATTCGATGGGCCGCAAATAATCGCGCGTATGGTAGTAGGCAGCATCGCGCCATGCTTGCGCCTCTCTCCGTCATCCCCCATTAGTCGTAACTTGTCATCGTAATTCGTAACGCATATCGCCAACGGCTGTCGCACGAATCTCATGTTTTCGGAATCTGATTATATAGGAATCGAACGACCTATTTATAGGCGAGTGAGTGCAGCGTATGCTATGAGTATGTGTGCGTGTGTGAATGCAGCTTACGGATAGAGAAAGCGTAAAGGAAGAGGATAAGCTCATTGCGGGTGCGTATCAATCGCCGCGCGAAGAAGAAAGATAAGCTCGTCACAGCGTGTATCAATGGCTGCGTGGGCGTGACGCTATACCCCGCAATGGCTGGGCGCGATCGCTGTGTTTATCAATAGTCGGGCGTGACACAACTTATCACTGTGCGTACTAATGGGCGATCCTGTTGAAGATGACTGCTAAATTAATATAGAATTAATATTTTTACGATCGTTCACATACTTCTCACATTCATTCACATACTTTTAACGTTTGTTCACGTTTTCGAAAAGCTGTTCGGCGAGATAGCAACGAGAGCGGTTCCACGGCCATCGACGACGCTACCCTGCTTGTAAGGCCACCACTTCGACCACGCGGTAAGAGCGAAGACGGCCGGCCCGGCCTTTAGTGAGAATTAATTACCCTACCGAGCGTTCGGTAGGCGGATCTATTATTCTCGGGATACCGAGAGTCGAGTCACCGCGTAGCAGGGCCGTGTCGATCTTCGCCTCGTATAGAGTAGTTATTGCGCCTATTGTCTCCTCCCTCGGGGAATATTTCGAGCCGACAGTCGATCTTTGTAATTGCGTAAGAAGTAAAGTCTCGCGACGGGATATCGCGTAAAGTAATATCCGCCGGGATTCATCTGCCGCATACCGAGAGTGTGAGCCGGTTGTGCAATACCGAGGCGGGCTTCCGCAGATGAGGATTTCTGCACGGAATGCGCAAGTTACGTAGCGCCCTATCCCGTTCATCGCCTATTAAGTATTGTTAACGTCGTGTGCCGTCATATTGAAGTAGATTGTATTCTGTGTAGAGTAAGCTTTGAGCTATTGTGAATGTTGAGTTAAGTACGCTATAGCCGTATCGGTCAGTGCGTTATAACGATTAGATTGTAATCGATGGCAACGCAGTTGCCATTCTAACTTCAATACATGCTTATTATATTTATTCAGTCGATCTAGTTATTCACGCGAGACCTCTCCTCTCCTATTCCGCGTACCGAGAAAGAACCTCTGTCATTTCGTGTGGAGGCGGGCTAGCTGGCATTCGGCCGTCGTGCGAAGTACCGAGAGTATTACGAATTTTGTGCGGCGCGAATTACGCGCCTGGCGCCCAACCTTTTGTTGAGAAGCACGGCGAAGTTGCAGACGCGAAGAAAATAAAGTTGCAAAAAAAGATTGTACCATTTCACGCGAATGCCATATGGTCTAACCGGAGCCCCAGCCACGTTCCAACGGCTCTTAGATAAGTTGATAGGACCGGAAATGGAGCCATTCGCATTTGCATATCTAGACGATATAGTCATTGCCACACCGACGTTCGAGGAACATCTAGTTTGGTTAGAACGCGTCCTAGCGAAAATCACGTCAGCAGGCCTTACTGTTAATACCGAGAAGTACGAATTCTGTAGATCTCAAGTTCGTTATTTGGGCTTTATCGTACAAAAAGACGGGTTAACGGTGGACCCAGAGAAATCCCGCCCTGTGTTAGAATACCCCGCCCCGCGGAATATTAAGCAGTTACGCCGATTTTTAGGCATGGCGAGCTAGTATCGGCGCTTCATTCCCCAGTTCGCTTCCGCTAGCGAGCCGCTCACGAGGCTATTAAGAAAGAATAAGCGTCGGGAGTGGGGAAACGAACAAGTAGAGGCCTTCGCTAACATAAAAGAGCACCTCTCTGCTACGCCGACCTTAGCGTGTCCGGATTTTAAAAAAGAATTTATGTTGCAGACCGACGCGAGCGCGGTGGGTATCGGAGCGGTCTTAACACAGACAATTGGAGGAGAAGAACGAGTAATCGCGTTCGCGAGTAGAGCCCTAGCGGATCCGGAGACGAGATACTCGGTCACCGAGCAAGAATGCCTGGCGGTGGTGTGGGCGATACAAAAATTTAGACCGTATTTAGAAGGGTACCGCTTCACTGTTATTACGGACCATAGTAGCTTACGCTGGCTTCATAATTTGAAAAATCCCACTGGTAGGTTAGCGAGATGGGCACTGGAATTATTAGAGTACGACTACGAAGTAAAGTATAGGAAGGGAGCGCTACACCATGTTCCGGATGCGTTGTCGCGTATGTTCGAAGATAAGGAAAATTTAGGTACCGAGGTCACGATGTTAGCGGCAGCTGAGGCCGTTGACGCCCCGAATACCGAGGATGAATGATACAAAACGCGCTACGAACAGGTACTCGCGCATCCGAGACGCTTTCCCCAATGGAAAATTGTCGAAGGCCAATTATATTTTCTAAGACCGAAGCCTATCGTTTCCGACATAATAGAGGATCTAGATAGATGGAAACTCGTGTTGCCGCGTGAGTTACAAGCACATGCACTACCAGAATCCCATGACGCACCTCAGGCCGGTCATCTGGGAATTGATAAGACATTTCAGCGTTTAGCCGTTATGTATTTTTGGCCAAAAATGTTCAGAGACGTGGTAAAATACCTATAAACGTGCGATATCTGCCAACGGACGAAGGTAGATCAGACAAGTCCGGCGGGAATGATGGGCCGACGCGTCGCGGAGGGCCCATGGATGGTAGTAGCGGCGGACATCATGGGTCCGCTACCCCGCAGCAAGGCAGGTTTTCAGTATCTTTTGGTAGTGCAGGACTTATTTACTAAATGGATCGAGTGCCGAGCGCTTAGGGCAGCAAATGGAGAAAAGATCAAAGAGGCCCTGGAAGACCTTGTGATATCGAGATGGGGCACCCCAAAATTTTTGCTAACAGACAACGGTACGGAATTTGTCAATAAAGTTATAAAAGCTTTCGCGGACAGAAACAGAATAGTACATACCACCGTACCACCCTACCACCCCCAAGCTAATCCGGTCGAGCGCGTGAACAGAATATTAAAAACAATGATTGTGGCATTCATCGACCGAGATCACCGCGAGTGGGACAAGCACATTTCCGAGTTCCGATTCGCGTATAATACCGCCTCGCATTCGTCGTTAGGAACCTCCCCAGCATTCTTAAACTTAGGTCGTGAATTATTACCGAGAGAACTGCTACGAGGAGAAAAGAATGACGTGGCGGAGGTCGAAGTTCGAACCACCGAGGAGTGGTCAGATCGTATGAAACAATTGGAAACATTGCGGAACTGGGTTACCGAGAATTTGGGGGAGGCTCACAATAAACAAGCGTCACGTTACAATTTGCGCCGCCGACATCGCGTCTTTGGGCGGGGGGAGTTGGTATTGAAGCGCCAACACACTCTGTCGTCGGCTGCGCAGAACTTTGCGGCAAAACTGGCACCTAAGTTTCATGGACCGTACCGTATAGAGAAAAAATTGTCTTCTGTAGTTTACGAATTAGTGGAGTTGGATGGGAAACCCGCTGGAAAAATACACGTACAAGATTTAAAACCCTATAATCTCCCTGCCCCAATGTAGAGTGGAGCAATACTACCGAGAGACCATACCGAGGAACGTCAGCATGGAGGAATGGATAGCATTCCTGTTTCGATATGGGGACTTAATCCATTATATTAATGAGCGCCATCCGGGGTTCTGGACGGACGTGGCGGACGTCCAGCGGAGCATCCTAGCCACCCGGATTACGACGCAGGGAGCAGTGGTGAGGGACCTACCCATCCTTGTGGATTATGGGACCCAAACCACCCTCGGCGCACGCGAGATCAGGGTGCGAGTGCCCACGCGGGACGCGGGAGATAATACGCCCCAACCGACGCCCAGGGACAGCACCATGTCGCAGACAGATCTACGAGCACGCGACATCGGTGCACGGAGGCCTACGCGGGACGCGGACACCAACACCAGGCCCCAGCCAGTTGCACGTACCGAGAGTGTACCGAGGGGGCGAGGGGAGAGTGTGTCGCAACCCCGACGGGCCATAAGCCCCGGAGGACTACCCCGCGGTTGCTGGAACTGCGGGGGCGGTCATCGCTACTCCGCCTGCCCGAAGCCCATGGGGGCGTTTTGTTACAGGTGCGGAGAGGCCGGGGTGACCGTGAGGTCCTGCCCCCGGTGTGGCCCCACGTACCTGGAGGGGGCCACCATACAGGCCGAGAGTGGACCACGAAGCCGCAGCAGAGGCCGGAAGCGGTCGCTGAGCCGCCGGGGGCGCGATAGTGTCGAGCGAAGTCGGAGCAGCCAGAGGCGGCGCTAGGTAAACGCGACGAGGAGTTTGGGACATGGAGTCGGCGGAGTCCCACGGCGATCACGACCCCCCCCCCAACCAAGACTGAGAAGGGCTGTGCTGTCCATAGTTATTTTTTTTTCTTTTTTTCCCTTTGTTGCTTAATCGGCAGACAGGGCTGTGAACCCTGTGTTTTTTTTATTGTAAGAATACCGAGCCGAGGCTCGGGAGGGAGGTGGCGTGAGAATGGCGGACGAAATATAATTTGTGTAGAAACCAGAGAGGATGAATCACTCCTTTTCTTCCCCCCCCCGCGTGCCTATCCCCGTCGCCCCATTAAAAATTTAAAGACGCGGGACGCGTATCGGTTTAGGCGAACCTCTTGGTTGGCGATGGATCCTGGCGTGGCGGAGTTGTCCTGGCGCCAGTGTAGTAGCGAGAGTCACGGTTAAGTTGAGTTATTTGTGTAAAGTCGACTGGTCACGATGAGGAGGAGACAGAAACGATGGAGGCGAGTAGGGTGAGATACTGAGTGCGGAAGTTCTTTTTGTGTGCGGGCGTAAACGCTCGATTTTGGTGAAATTTTGTGTTTTGTGTCGAATTGGTGGTCACCGACGTTTGTCGTTGGCCAAGACTTTCTCGGTCCTTCCCTGGGAGGGGGGAGTTGTGACGTGACGTTTTTCGTCAGTCACAAGGGCCGGATGGCCCGGCCGGAAAAAGGTCATTTGGGGCCGCTCATTACCCCGAGCGGGGGGGCAGCGGCCTCTCCTTTTCTCAATAAGATTTTGTTAGTTCTTAAGACACGTAGGTATCCGCCGAGCGGAAGTCGCGATCCGCGGGAGAGGTGGTGCGCCAAGATGACCTTTTGTGATTAACGGAGCAGCCGTCGAGGGAAGATGAATGAGAAGCATAGACGACCGAGCGGCGGGGCCCCGGACAGCCGGAGGACAGCGAGCAAGGGCAAGTAATTGCATACAGTACTGAGGTACGTTGTAAAAGTCAGGGGACAGACACTGCCGTTATACTGTATTGTAGAGAAAGGAGCAGCAGTCCGGTGCAGCCGGAGGCGACGCAGGGGAGGAAGCATGCGCCCCTACATCCGACAACCAGGGTGGAGGAAGCCCCAGCCGGCGCGGTAGCCACGGCCCCGAGGAGTAGGCCGGACGGGGCCTGATCAACCCCGAGCCGGCTCAGCGGCAGCCGAGACAGCCAAGGACATCGTGGCGTGCAATCCGCGGCCTTCAAATTACGCGGCGTCATGACCAGAGGCGCCCTCGGACGCTGAGATCCTGCAGGACGGGCGTAGGACCCCCCACCGACTAGCGATCGGTGTGCGCAAATCGAAGCGCGATCGATGCGCGGGCCGCTGCCGGCGTCCGCGGCGCCCCCGACCGCTCACGGTTCGTCACTGTTCGGCGAGATAGCAACGAGAGCGGTTCCACGGCCATCGACGACGCTATCCTGCTTGTAAGGCCACCACTTCGACCACGCGGTAAGAGCGAAGACGGCCGGCCCGGCCTTTAGTGAGAATTAATTACCCTACCGAGCGTTCGGTAGGCGGATCTATTATTCTCGGGATACCGAGAGTCGAGTCACCGCGTAGCAGGGCCGTGTCGATCTTCGCCTCGTATAGAGTAGTTATTGCGCCTATTGTCTCCTCCCTCGGGGAATATGTCGAGCCGACAGTCGATCTTTGTAATTGCGTAAGAAGTAAAGTCTCGCGACGGGATAGCGCGTAAAGTAATATCCGCCGAGATTCATCTGCCGCATACCGAGAGTGTGAGCCGGTTGTGCAATACCGAGGCGGGCTTCCGCAGATGAGGATTTCTGCACGGAATGCGCAAGTTACGTAGCGCCCTATCCCGTTCATCGCCTATTAAGTATTGTTAACGTCGTGTGCCGTCATATTGAAGTAGATTGTATTCTGTGTAGAGTAAGCTTTGAGCTATTGTGAATGTTGAGTTAAGTCCGCTATAGCCGTACCGGTCAGTGCGTTATAACGATTAGATTGTAATCGATGGCAACGCAGTTGCCATTCTAACTTCAATACATGCTTATTATATTTATTCAGTCGATCTAGTTATTCACGCGAGACCTCTCCTCTCCTATTCCGCGTACCGAGAAAGAACCTCGCCCCTCTGCCATTTCGTGTGGAGGCGGGTCAGCCGGCATTCGGCCGTCGTGCGAAGTACCGAGAGTATTGCGAGTTTTGTGCGGCGCGAATTACGCGCCTGGCGCCCAACCTTTTGTTGAGAAGCACGGCGAAGTTGCAGACGCGAAGAAAATTAACGTCGCAGGTTGTTGTGAGCGTTTGCTCGTTTTGGAAATTCTTTCCCGTTAGTAGTCGGGATTCGTTCTGCCTGAAGGGTTAGGACCCAAAGGGTGAAGGTTCGGCTTGGTGTATGAGAGAAAAGAAGACGCTTCTTACTTGCTTGTTCGTTGTCTTTATTTCCTTCTCTTGCGCTTACAATCAGCTGTGATGGTGTTAGGTATTACTCGCGATAAGGTGTATAGTACGCGACGCGGCTCGGACGTTGTTATGTTTCTCTCCGCTCGGTCACGGCGTGGTCGCGTTTATATATTATGATATCTGGCACAATTTCGGGGGTTAGTGACCGGGCGTCGGTAGCTTCCACGAGGCCAAGCGTTTCGACATCGGAACGCGGTAGCCTTGCGGTTTGATTTTGCAGCGTAGAGCCCATTTCTAGGACAATGCAGACTGCTTCCGAGCGCGCTGTTGTAATCTCACGAAAGTTGCTTGGGACTTCCGTAAGCGCGGCGGATTCTTGTGCGTCTTTCGAAAGAGGTGCTTCTTGCAACGTCTTTCGAAAGTTGCGTGTCGCAATTATGATAGATATGGTTGTAATCGGCTTACAATAAGGTATTTCGTAGGATCGGTAGTAAAAAATTTTTCACAACACTAGACGTAGCGAAAGCGTTCTGGCAAATTCCGTTAGACAGCGAAAGTACAAGGTTCACAGGATTTTTATTTGATAATCAAACTTACGTGTTTAGAAGGTTACCGTTTGGTTTAAAAACGGCGGGTGCATCATTTACCAGGGCAATACAAAAAGCTCTGGGGAATGATTGCGACTCGTTCACCATCGTGTACCTTGACGATATTTTGATAGCCTCGAATACCCTCGAAGAACATCTAAAACACATAAATTTTGTGTTACAAAGACTCGAAAGAGTTAGTTTTAAATTAAACACGGAAAAGTACGAATTTCTTAAGCGCGAAATAAAGTTTCTCGGACACACGTTCGATAAAATAACAACCAAAATGAACGAGGATACAAAGTCCGCGATTAAAAACTTTGGGCGTCCTAAAAATAAGAAAAGAGTACAAGCGTTTCTAGGTATCGTTAACTGGGACCGCCGTTTTATTAAAGGCCTCGCGGAAATGACAAAACCTCTCGAACGACTATTGCGTAAAGACGTAAAATTCGAGTGGCACGCGGAGGAGCAAAAGGCATTCAACGCGATTAAACTAGCGTTTGACAAAGCTGAAAAGCTATTTGTAATTAAAGCCGATCGTAAATTTGGGATCTTTGTAGATGCTTCAAAATACGGACTGGGAGCGAGACTTTATCAATTTCGAGACTCAGAGCCAGAAAAAAAATATACCATCGCGTACGCAAGCAGATCGTTGAAAGACGCTGAACTTAATTACACAGTGACGGAGGTAGAGTGCCTAGCGCTTTTGTGGGCGCTTAAAAAGTGGCATACCACGTTGCTAGGGCGAAAAATACGCGTACACACGGATCATCGTGCTCTAAAATTTTTAAAGTCGAGTTCCGCAGACAGTAACCGAATTGCGAGATGGATTTTGTTCTTAAACGAATTCGATCTTGAAATTCAACACGTTCCGGGAAAAGATAACGTCGTAGCGGATACACTTTCGCGCGACAACATAGACAACGGATACGTAAAGAAATTTAATAATATTAAAATGATAGTAGCAATAGACCACCCTAATGATAATACCGAAACACAAGAGTGGGTAGAATTTTTAATACAAGTGCAAAGAGAATGCGATGATACACAATTGAAGGTGTACGAACAACCAAATCGTTACTTAATTAGAGATGATCTAGTTAGGATAAATACCGATGACGGAGAGCGAGTCGTTGTGCCAAACCACGTTAGATGGCAGCTAATTGCAAAGTTGCACAAATACATCTTGCACTTTGGTACAGATAAGACGATGGGATTCGCGAAACGGTATTTTAATATTAACGGTTTGGAAAAAATCACGCGAGACGTAGTAGCGTCGTGTCATGTATGTCAAGCCACAAAGTACTACACACGTGCGACTCATGGTACCGAGTATTACGATTTACCTGAAAAACCGAGGCAAGTCGTCTCAGACATATTCGGGCCACTACCTCAATCGCTTAAAGGAAATAAATATATCCTTGTATTAATGGATCAGTTTTCTAAACTCACGAAATTTTATAGCATGCCAAACCAACGTTTAGATACGATCTTAGATAGGTTGCAGCTCGATTATTTCAACGACGTCGGTATACCGCGTACTATCTTAACAGATAATGGCGGGCAGTTTATTACCGAGCGTTGGAAACGATTTGCGGAGGAAATGGGTGTAGCGTTGCGAAAAACCTCTTCTTATAACCCTCAATCCAATCCTGTTGAGAGAGTTATGCGTGAAATCGGACGCATCATACGTGTCTACGCATACGAGCGACAGGTAAAATGGAATCAGATAATACAACGAGCGGAGCATACCATTAATAACACCATGCATGCAAGTACTGGATGTACCCCAGCCGAACTGCATGAGGGCCACGAAAGTCCGTTGACGATCGACGAACGCCTATAATCACGGAGAAGCGAAGACGAGGAGGAGACCGTGAGGGCAACTATTAACCGCAGAATCGTCCAAGCAACGGAGGTTCTCAAAAGGATGGCTACAAAAAGGAAAGCGCAAACGGATAAGAGTGAGGAAGCTAAGCCTTTCGAAGAAGGTGACAAAGTGTGGGTAAAGCTACACCGGAGGAGCGATGCTTCACGTAGACTCACACGAAAGATTCACTTAGTGTATGACGGTCCTTACCAGATCGTAAGCATTATACGTCCAAACACATATTTGGTTGCTGACGAAGATAACCAGACGATAGGCGTATATAACGCCAGACAACTCAAACCACATCGTGAACCAAGATTAAGAGACCCAGCGATAATCTCAACAATTGAGAAGAAGCGCAAGATCGAAAGCGACGAGCTAGATCAAACGAGAAATCGAAGGGCGAAGAAAAATGCAAAAGGAACAGAAAGAGTAGCTGTCATAAATATGATGGAGCTCGAGCAAAAGGAAAATACGAATCCGGGGCGGGGACAATCTGGATATGTACTCAAAAGGAAGAAAAACCCTACAAAAGGTACGGATTTCGATGAAAATTCCAAAACCGAAGAAAAATCAAGAGCATCAAAGTGCATTTCACGTCGAAAAAAACAGCTAATTAGCGAAAAGGGGATGAGACACATCTCCAGAATCACGAAACTCTTATCAGGAAACACGCAAGCACATCATGTAATGGGGCAAGTTGAGAATATCCAAATGAATATCATCATGGATACACGAGGAGAGTTCAACGTGATAACGACAAAAGCAATCGAACCACCCCTAAAATTCGCCTGCATTGAGATAAGCGGAGTATCGGCGCGAGAGGACCAAGCGACGACGCGTAAATGGCAAAACGACACGTACACAATCGAAGCGATAACAGATGCTCAGAAGAATGTCAGAAAGACAGAAGAAAAACAAAAACGGAGCAGTCTATACCTATATTTACGCTCCGTAATATATATCTATATTACGGAGCGTAAATAATAAAGAATCTGAGAAAAATCAAAAGAAGTGTAGCAAAGTGCTGACGGTGGCACTCAAAAGTGCAGCTAACCTAAGAAGCTACAACAACACCGAGGAACACTCAGAACCTATTAAAACATAATTATTCGATTACGAAACATGAAGAGTTATCTGACAATGATGTTAATCATTCATAGAAATCAATTCATAGAAATCTCAGATGAGTCACAAGAAATCATAAAATCAAGCAGCGATAAGCTGAAACAATCGCCTACCTTTAGCGATCAACATAAAAACGCATCTACAGTCTCCAAAGACGAAACGAGATATATAGACGCGGACTTAGCAATATCGGACAACAAAGAAGTTATAATCGTACAAGATAACGAAAAAGCAAAATATCGCATAATGAAGATCAATCCGAATCATAACACTAACGAATGGTTTGTAAAACTCAAAACGAGGCTTTACGGACATTGTGAATCAAACTTAACACGCGAGCAATCCGATTGGAGGAACAGTCAAGGAGCTGAGCCAATCAGCGACGCTGAACAGCTAGACACCAACCAATCAGAATCGCCGAACCAAAGCAGCCATGATGCTATAAAGCGACGCCACGTGGAGAGACAACTAGCACATGTGATCCGACAGTCGACGATACATCATGATCGAGAGTCACAAAAGTACACACAGTGTAAAAAGCAAAGTGCAGTTAATAGATCCAGTGATATATCAATCGAGAGCAGAAAGAGGAGAAGAAATAGAGAAATGGAATTCGAAACGGAGGAGCGTGAAGCTTTAAAACGAGCCACAGCAAGCGTTCTGTACGGACGACTCAGAGAAAGAAAACGAAGGCGTATCGAGTATCTGAAAAGTATAACCTATAATAACAAAGCAACTCAGGAGAACATGGAGCCTGAACAGATCGAGAAGTTATTGAAAAAAAACGAACAAGAAGCACGAAAGTTATACGAAACTTTCAAGAAAAAGAATGACGATGCTGCTACAGCAGATCCATTCGTGGATATATCCGACATAAAAGTCGACAACAAACTGATAGCAAAAATCAAAACGATGGTTAACATCGAAATGGTCGAGAGTCATTCTAAACAAGAAATATCACCAACACGAATAGTGATCGAAATCATAAACGGACAGATCGCTATTAAATCTAGAGAATGCGGAAAATTCGCAGACGAGGAACAACATAACCTCGAAAATTTGAATACTGAAACGAAGCAAGCAAACACGGAGCAACAAAAGATTGATGAGATACAAACTCATGAAAGTGAAACAAGGACACAAGACGAGCAAACCGAGACAGAGGAACAGATCGAAGACTGACAAAGAAAACGCGGAAACAGACAGATATGCTAGCAACATAACTGAAAATATCAAAACGCAAAAACGAACACCGAAGATAATTAAGATAGAAAATCCAAGGATTCTATCTGTTACTAAGAAAAGGAAATCCTGCATTTTTCGGCCTAGAGAAAGTCCAGAGCCAGAAAACACAAACGTGCAGCAAAAGAAACAACGAATAATCGAAAGTGACGAATCGGAGGAGGAGACGGAGACACCACCGACACCATCAGAAAAGGAGCGTAAATCATCCCCTAATTCTGATTTATCTCCTTTGGCCGGGATGATGAAACCGCCTCCAGGAGGTGGCCAAAAGGAACTTTCACCGACATCATCCACGAGTGCGCAGCCGGACGACCGGGGTGCAGCGAGCAAAGCAGCGAGCAGCACAGCTGAGCAGGCGGAGACGCGGAGGCCTGCAATCAGGTTGGAGCGACTGCACGAGCGTTCTAAAAAGCGCTAAATGTTTAAGAGGCGCGAGCGACGCGAAAAAGCGCGTTATATTTTATTTTATTTTAGATTCGTTGACTTTACAAAATTATTATTTTTTATTTAATGGAAAGGGCGCACAAAACGCCAAAAAAGTTTAGTTTATTCGTTTTAATTAAACGAAGCGTGCGATACGCGACACATTTTATTTTGTTATAACTTACGCGTTGAATTAAGCGCGAATGCGAAAAGCGTAATCTAATATTAATTTTTCATAATTTTTGATATACCTGTATGTAGACATAGTAACTATTGCATGTCAAATCTAAGTCAATTAAAGTCAAATCATGCCAAAGCTCATTATACGTATCCAAGAATATTATTTAGTAACCTTAGTAGTTATTGTATTACGTTTAAATATTTTGTTAACATATGCATTATGCATGTGGGTCGCGGTGACGTGACAAAATTTAGTTTATTTCTTTTACTTTGGCGTGTAAAAGCATCTGCTTTATTATAAAATCTGTATTATTAGTCATTAGTTTAGTTTATAAGCATAGACAAAAATCCGGTGCCACCTAAAGTGCAGCCGGTGCACGTAGGCTGTACCTACACATTAACGTTACAAAGCCATCGGCACTTTTCAGTGCTACACACTGTTCTCGTCCTCTCCGAGCGGAGGCGAGAGCCCAAATGATACTATTGGCTGAATCCCGAGTGGAGGGAAGCGCAGCCAAGCACGACTCCTGCAATTGGCCAGACGATCCGTACGGCAGAGGCAAGCAGTGGGGCGAGCTCCTGTTGGACGAAGAACAGGGAAAGGACACTGCAGCGCTCGGATTGGCCAAGGGAAGTGAAGCGACTCGGAACAACGCTACCATTGGTGGAGGGAGTCAGAGAGGGAGCGGACGCGTATAAAAGCGCGTGACGCGTGCTCCCACTAACGAGTTTCGTGAAATCTTCCAAACGAGACACATCGTCGAGTGTCGAGGAAGTTTTCCGCGATAAATATATACGACTCGGGCGTGGTCTTTGGCGCGCAAAATAACCAGTTGTTATATCGTTCCGTGGGCGACGTGCCGCTATAACGTCCGGGTCTGGGGATATTTCTTCTTAATGTGTGCGTCGCGACGCTTCGGTCGCCTGACCGACGCGGGAGCTCTCCTTTCGAATTTCGGGCAGCCCGCTTACACGGACTCTACCCGGGTATGGCGAGAGCTTGTTGCCGATGGAGAACCTTGTGGGGTTTGGTTAGTGTGACTTTGATGTAGTTAAGATTAAGTATAAGAAATCTGGATATATATATGTATATATTTATTAATAAAACAACGTATAGTGAATTATTACAAGTATCGCTTAATTTTCGAGCGGAAATATAATGATTTGTGCTATTGTATCGCTATTGTATTTTGCTGTTGGATCTAAAGGTTCTAGCTCTGGGGGATCGTCGTCGGAGTCGCTGAGCGAAATTATCTCAGGCGCGTTGGATGTTAATTGGTTATAACTTTCCAGAGGGACGGTGTCCTCTTGGAACAGGTCGATGGAAGAGATTGCTCTTCCTGGCGGAGAGTCTGTGACTGGAGGAGGAAGAGGGGTGTGTTCCAGCGGGTAGCCCACGAAATTCTCGATTTCCTCGAAAGCCCGCTCTAGAGCTTTTTGTTGGGCTTAAAGGATCTTTTCTCTTTTCTTTTTTCTAGCGCGGTGGCGATTCTTGATGGTCTACAAATAAACGCTTGGTTAAGCGATTGAACGCTTAGTTAAGCATTTTTCTGCGTCAAGGGAAATTAGGGCCGTCGAGTATATTCGTGCTTGTGAATAATTAACTAACTTATATCGCTGGCAAACGATAGAATGCTCGCTAGCAGAATCTACGGTTTTGTTCACTTATATCGCTGGCAAGCGATAGAATGCTCGCTAGCGGAATCTACGGTTTTGTTCACTTATATCGCTGGCAAGCGATAGAATGCTCGCTAGCGGAATCTACGGTTTTGTTCACTTATATCGCTGGCAAGCGACAGAATGCTCGCTAGCGGAATCTACGGTTTTGTTCACTTATATCGCTGGCAAGCAATAGAATGCTCGCTAGCGGAATCTATGGTTTTGTTGAGCACGAATATACCGGCTTTTCTAATTTCACCGACGATGTTTTAATCATTGAGATTACTCACTTTAGGTGTTGTAGAATTCATCGCGGCACAAGGGAGGGGAGAGGGTTGTACCTAGAGGAGTTGTTTCACGATTATTTGGAAGTGGATCGACAATTAATCATTATAGTCCTTATTATCAAAAGGATTCCTTATAATATGGCGCAGTTCAATTTGTGAAAATATCGGAAAATATTCTAGGGAACGAAAGTAAACAAAAATTAATCAGTACTCACGAGTTATAATATAGTTTGAAGCAATAGCTTGGTCTAGTAACAATTGGATGGTTGCTGTAGTTTGACGTTTGAAGGTGGTCGATCGCAGAGATGTGTTGATGACGGCGGTCTGTCGGAGCACGCACAGTTTGACTAAGTGACAATGAGTTGACCGCGAAGCTGTACGAGAGAGGTTGCAGATTCACAGTAACTTGAAGTGACGCGTGACTGAGAACTAGTGACTGAACTAATCGCTGAATAAGTATGCTGAACAAGTGTTGAAAAAATAATGATGGTCCAGCCTCTGTGCGCGGATTTAAATAGGGCGCGGACAAAGGGATCGAGCAAAATCGGCGCTGCGCTCAGCGGCCGCTAGCGCTCTAGAGTAGGGAACACGCGCGAAGCGCAAGAGTCGGAAAGAGTGGGAGTGATTCGGCGGCTTGGCGGGAACCGAGTTTCGGGGGCCGCTGATAAGACGCGTGAGACCGTCTGCACGTGTGCGGATGTTTATTGGAGATATCTCGTCTAGGATTTCGTCGATCATTTGATCCGGAATATTTTTCGGCTAGGATCGCTTTCACAACCGAATATCTCGCCGGTTTATCAATCTTAATTATTTCCTGGGCGCAACATCTCGTCGCCAACGTAAAATGGATATCTTACGGATTGTTTATGTTAAATGCCTAGCTATGGTTCACCTGACACGCAGTCCGGATATTACGCGGATTAATTTCGTATTGTATTTCTTTAGGCGCGACATCCTGTCGCCGTCGTGTTGATAATAGCAGATTTTGTTTTAGAACCGTTCAGTTTGAATCTTTGAGGATTTAGTTGACGAAATATCATTTCTTTGATCATCCGACAGTGCACGTGCAGGGGCCTTTACAAATATCCGGTTCTTATTTATCTTACAGTTAATTAATCCTCGACGAACCCATAAGCAATACGAGAGTAAGAATTTAAAAGTTTAAACGATCCGATTGCCTATGCGTTCGTACCGATAAGAGAGTTAAAATAATGTTGGATATGTAACCGGTGAATCCAGTGTGTCTATTGGCTACGGATAGCCGCGGGATTCAGGGTCCGGGCGGCGGGCTCGAATAAATGAGAAGACGGTGTGTTCGGTAATACTATTGATTTATTCAGTAATAAGCCTATGTTCTAATATATATACATTTCCCTACGCTAATATGTACAGTGTAATCTCGTAATGCGAGGTGTGTGATACGCTGGCGACTGTGTCGCGGTGTGTCTGCGCACGCTGAGTTTCGGTGCCCTGATTGGTTACGGCGGCGGTGCGTGTGATCGGTGGCGGCGTAATGCCTCGGTAGGCTGCGGCGGCGCGCGTGATTGGCGGCGGGAGCGGTACCGGTGACAGCGGTGCGGTGTTACGCGGCGGCCCTAAGGCCTAACGCTAGCGGCGCAGTGAATCGGCGCGGTCGTCGGCATGGTGCCCGGTGTCAGCTGCTCGGCGCATCAGCTGATCGCTCGTCGGCGTTGTTGTCACCATGCGTGGTGACAAGTCGCGGAGTCGGTTCCTCCTCAATGCGGAGTCCCCGGGTCGGAACGACACCGACCGCTCAGTGCGCGGCCGAGAGCTGGGGCACGGATCGTGTCGGTAAGTTACCGCTCGGTACGCGGCCAGGACGGCACTCACTGCGTGCCGGGAAGGATCGGGTTCTAGATTACGGCGCTCACTGTGCGCACTAGGAAACCTGGTTCACTCCACCAGGAGGCTCGGTCTGCTCAATTCGCAGGCCGGGGAAGCTCTGACTTCTGTCGCAAGTGGAGGGCTTATATACCTTCCACTCGGTGGTGAGGGAAAGAGAGAAGAGCGGAGGGAGCGAGCGAGGTAGGGGTAACGGCCTTACCTCCGTTCTAGCGGTAGTGGAGGAACGGCTCGTTACAGATATAACCTAAAGTATACGTATATGTAATATATGGTTTTGGTATACGTATATATATATATATATATATATATATATATATGTGTGTGTGTGTGTACGTAATTTTAAAGTACGTTTAAGTTGGTGCTTAATATTTAAATTATTATTATATAATGACGACTTAAACGAAAGTAAGAATGAGCCATAGAAACGCATTACTGAGTAAGGTAACTCAGCGCGCATGCATCCGGACAAATTTCGCGAGAAAACTTTTGGACAAAATTTTTCGGACGCTGGGACACCGCATTACCAAAGGCGTAATACGAACATGCGACGCGTAGTGAATGCTGTTGAGCGAATATGCGCGAGAAGATTAAAAAGCGGAAGCTAGCGGCGTGTTACATAACCTCGCGGAATAATACGCGAGACATTATTAAGTTGCCGAATGCGAGTAGGCGACGCTACGCAAGTTACACTTACTACACCTCTCGAACACTAAGTACACTTACCGCACACGAGTGTGAATTTAAGCGACGCGAACGGGAAGTTGTTATAGTGAATTAAGTTTGATAAAAAAATTTTATTGTGTGTTACGAAAAACAAATACACTGTTTTCAAAGTTTCTTGTTATCCTGCGACGTTCTTGCATGGAATCCTGTGCTGTGAAATCCTAGTGAACCTGAAAATAAAAGAAAGGGTTATTGCACGTCCAGTGAGAATAAAACAATAGAAACTAACTTACCTGGTGATATCCTGTGCACGGGAACGATCCTGGTAGACGGCGGTGATCCGACGGTGAGGGCGAGATGATCCTGGTTGACGGCGGTGATCCGACGGCAGCAGCGAGACTTGAAACAAAAAACAGATCAAAGATTGCAGAGAGCAAAGATTCCTTACTTCTGGGAGGTGAAAGAAGCTGGCGACCAGTGCTGAGACACGACATTTGTACAACAAAGGTTAGAGCACGCTTACTATCCTACAATTTTTACGTTTCTAACGCTCGTAACCGGTTACAACCTAACTAACCCTAACCTTGAGACCGCGAAAAGGAGTCACCCAGTCCGATGTGGAGCCGACCCCGGGGCCCAGTGGAGTTAAATTCTTCAAAACCAAGAAACGATTGTAAGTTAAGTATCGCGTACGGGTTTGTGTACTTCACATAATACTAGTTTTAACATCGTACACGATTGTCAATTAAGCGTCGCGTACGGGCTAGTTGTGAAACGAATGTGCCTAAGTGTCATAATAAATATCTTTCTGTTATTATTGTTAACATTAAATGTTATACTTACATACCTTTCTTGTGCATTGTCCATATCCTTGGAGACGCCGTCCAGTGATTCCTACGAGAGAATCGTCCTTAAGAAAATCGGTTTCAAGGTTAGGAAAATACCTTGGTGTCATACTTACCTGAGAGTGAATCCGGAAGGACGTGGCAGTCCAAAGGCGTCCGAGGGATATCCAGCAGCAGCGGCAGCAGCACCTGAAAAGGAAAAAGAAAAATTAGACACAGTTATAGGAAAGCGGGAACCGTTCGTGAAATAAGTGATACATAACCTAAAAACTGGAATACGTGTCCTGTGCGACGGCAGTCTGCAGCGTATCCCAAGCGTTTCGGCAGTACGAGAGATGACTCCGAGGCGCAGAACCTTGTTTCTGGGACAGAGAAAGGAACTGGCGACCGAGATTAGCGACCGGATCGATAAGACAACAAAGGTCTGTTCACATTCAATATCCGAAGCGTACTCTTTCTTTAGTTTAACCCGGTCACAGTGTAGAGTGAGATTCTGGGTCTGTAAATTTGGAAACGAAGTCCGATGCCCGGGTCCCTTGGCTCGCGCGTAACTAGGAGACCTCTAAGGGATCCAATAACAAAATTAAAATTTCCTTAAATCGCGTGGCAGGACGTAACTAAGCTGCGACATCAAAGCCGCGAGTGATCTCGAATACAACGGCGAAGCGGTTTACAATAGTTGCGAATCGAAACTCTGTGCGAGCAAATTAGAACGAATTACGTTGTCGCGAAACCGAGAGCTTAAGCTAAAGGTGAGCATAATGACGGATAAAGAACGCAAAGCCGAAATAAACGCGGAACGTAACTATACCAAGCCTAAAGTCTTGCATTCGCCAAAAAGGAAAGCGAGTGATGAAAGGATCACGAGGTCCAAAACTAAAACCACGACGGAAACCGAAATAGAATTAACAGCCGCGGAAATAAAAACAATATTAGAGGAAAACGAAGTCTTAGAACGGAATGTCGCAATGCGCGAGAATCAAGACCGTTTGACTAAAGACGACGATATTATATTGTGCCTAGCCGAGATACATTCGAGAAAACCTAGAAACGCGTGATAACACGATGCGCGGGAAAACCAAGGGCGAGCGTGAGCAAATCGCTTTCTTAACAAGGGAACCCAGTGACGCACCGACGCGTGAAATGGCGGACTACCGAGAGCTATCGAATGCGGGGGTACATGCTAGACTACCTAGGGGAGATTGGCTGAAAAACCCATTCGAGGACATTAAGTTCTACGGGAAAACCGACTCTCAGAATCCGATGAAATTTATTAAGCGATTCGATAAGGTAGCAAATTACGAGCAAATTAATGATAACGAACAACTCTACTTCTTCAAAAAGTGCATGCGTGGAACAGCGTCTACGTGGTACGACGTGCGTGAGCCAGATAATATCCAGGAAGCGAAAGAGGCGTTTGTTGAATACTTCTGGGGAGAAGAGCAACAGGCTCGATTCCGCGAAAAAATTTACACCGGAACATATAAACCGGGTGAAAAAGCGTCAATGGCTGAGTACGCATTAGATCTAGCGAAAAAAGCAAAGTATCTAGAACCTCCTATGGCTGAACTCAAAATTATTCGTAACATAAAACGGCATTTTGGCAGGGAAATTGCGAGAGAAGTTAAGCCAACGACGGTAAAAAATATCGAAGAGTTCGTTAAACTCTTAGACGAGCTCGATTTCGAGATTCAAAAAACAAAGAAAGCTAAGACGCGTGACGAAACTCTTAAATCCGAGTCGAAAGGCAAGTTCGCGAGATCCGAAGCCACGGAAAAATACGCGAGAGTAGTGGAAGGGCGAGCACGTTCAGACACGCAACGTCGAGTGTAAACAAACGCCGCGGTGAATCGACCGGCGACGAGACAAGCGAAAGGCCTGTCGCCAGATACAAACCGGAACGCGTAAACAAAGATCGGAGGGATAGATTCGCGCGATATAAACAAACGACGCGTAGGGATGAGATAACATCTGCCTGCGTAGCGGAAGTTTCCGAATCGGAAGACGAGGATGGGGCAAATTGTCGCGAAATCGTACCGTATGATAAACAGGTCGCGGAAAAAGCATTAGAAGACCGAAAAGCATACGAAAAAAAAGATTTCAAAAATATTAAGCGCCAAACACCTACATCCGGCGCGAAAGCAAAACGTAAGTTAGCTGCGATAACGTCAACGGAACAAAAAGCCGCGGAAACGAAAGTGAAACACAAAATGAAAGCACGGAAGAAATACAATTGGCGATAATTCGGACGAGGGAAATCATTCGCGATATCGAACAGGTGTTTGAACAGGATCAGCGTGCGGATATGAAAAAGCCCATGCCGTATGTCAGGGTGAAAATAGGAAACGTTCGCGTTAAAGCACTGGTGGACACGGGGGCATGGATATGAGTAATCACCTCTACGACAAGCTAAATTCCGATGCAATCGATATGAGAGTCATTCCGATAAAACAGTTTATTTTACGGGGTGCGTTCAATGACAAAGGACAGCCCATAGCTAACCGTATTCAAACTGAATTCGAGATAGGCAATGAGAAACATACGCATGAATTTTACGTGGTCAAAAATCTATCGTACGATTTAATACTCGGTATCGACTTTCTCATTGAACGAGCCGCAACACTCGAATGTAGTAAAACTAAATTCGCGGTGAAGTTTAATAATCAAATAAGCAAAGAAGCGTCGAAAGGAATAGGAACGATTAACGCGCTAACCTTAGACGAAGCTACGTCACGTTTAGGCGATATTATTAAAAACGTAAAGGTTTGTTTGAAAACGGGGTAGGCCGTATAACGAACTACGAGCATAAAATCGAGTTAAAACAAGATAGGGCGTTTAAAGCGAAAACGTACCCGATCGCTGATGCACACTGAGAGCGGATGCGCGAGCACATTCTTGAACTCGAAAGCGACGGAATTATCGAACGTGCGGCGACTCAATATGTCAATCCATTGGTCGTAGTCATTAAGAAATCCGAAGAGATTAGACTATGTCTCGATGCACGCGAGTTAAACAAATGCATAACAAACGATCACGATCAACCGCCGACTATAGATGAAGTTTTTCGAAGGATCGGTAGTAGGAAATTCTTTTCTACATTAGACATAGCCAAGGCATTTTGGCAAATTCCACTCGAGAAGGAAAGTAAGAAATACACAGGATTCGTATTCGACAATCAGACATACGCTTTTCGAAGGTTACCATTCGGCCTGAAAACAGCGGGAGCGTCGTTCACACGTGCGATCCGAAAAACGCTGGGTGACGAATGCGATAGCTTTACGATAGTGTATCTCGACGACGTGTTAATAGCGTCTAACACCTTAGAAGAGCACTTATATCATGTAAATTACGTCTTGAAACGTCTTGAGAAGGTAGGATTCCGATTGAACGCAGATAAGTGCGAATTTCTGAAATCCGAAATAAAGTTCCTTGGTCATACTTTCGCGGAGTTAACAACCGAAATGAACGAGGATACTAAATTAGCAATTAAGAATTTCGAACGTCCGAAAAACAAAAAAGCGGTTCAAGACTTCTTAGGACTTATAAATTGGGACCGTCGGTTTATAAAAGGACTAGCCGAAATGACAAAACCGTTAGAAAATCTTCTGCGTAAAAACGTTAAGTTTGTGTGGGGCGCGGAGGAACAAAAAGCGTTTAATTCTATCAAATTAGCGTTCGATGGGGCGGATAAATTATTCGTCATTAGAGCGGACCGGAAATTTGGCATTTTCGTTGATGCATCCAAATATGGCTTAGGAGCTAGATTGTATCAATATAAAAAAAGTGAACCAGATAGAAGATATACTATAGCATACGCGAGTCGACCGTTGAAAGGAGCGGAACTGAATTACACCGTCACCGAGATAGAGTGCTTGGCGCTCGTGTGGGCGCTCAAAAAATGGCACGCAACCTTACTGGGACGGCAGGTACGAGTCCATACCGATCACAAAGCGTTAAAGTTTTTAAAAGCATTTTCAGGTGATAGTAGCAGAATTGCGAGGTGGGTATCGTTGTAACGAGCCGTTCCTCCGCCACGTTAAGGCATATAGATACGAGGCCGTTACCCTCCTACCTCGTGTAGCCCCCTCCGCTTATCTCGGTCTCTCCGCACATCTCCGCTCCTCTTGTCACCAAACGGGGGCTATAAAAGCCCTCCGCTGGTGATAAGAAAGCAGATCTCCCTGGTCTAGCGAAGTGAGCCGACCGATCCTCTCAGCGAATTGAGCTGAGCCTCCAGAGCACGCACTGAGTACCGAACATAACCGCAAACCCAGGTTTCCTTCACTAACGCGCACTGAGCGCTTCCTCGCGCTACGCAGTGAGTGGCAGAACACCGCCCCGCTCGTCACCCGGATCCCGGTACGCGTACTGAGCTACCGATCCCGACCGCACACGGGGACCCCGCACTGAGGGGAAACCGCCGACGCGGAGGATCATCCACGCGGGATGATCCACGACGATAACAACAGCTGATCGACGAACAGCTGATCACCGTGGCTGTCGAGCCGAGCTCCGCGCCGTACCGCGCAGTCGCGCACCGCTGCGACCAACCATAACGCCGCACCGACCGACTCGGCGAATAGGAGCGCCGCGCAGCCGCGACCGTAACGCCGCAGCCAATCCGGCTACCGCCGTGACCGATGTGAACGCCGCCTCGCACTACACCGCCGAGACTACACCGCCACGAACGCCGTAATCATTAAGACCGGCCGCTACCGCCGATCGACACATCGACCGACCGATACACGGGCCGTACGCCCGCCGCAGCCAATCCGGCACCGAATACTCGACGCGCACACGCGCACCGCGACACTCGTCGCCACAGCGAATCACCCGCGACTTGCATAGCGAGATCTTAGGCTAAGTTGTACATATTAGAGCAGGGACACTGTAAATATTAGTTAGGCTTAGAACATAATAAATACTACTTGTTAACTGTATACCGCTTGCCTCCGTTATTATTCAACCAGCCCGCCGCCCGAACCCTGGATTGCCCGCGACTATCCGTAGCCCATCATATTTGAAAATTCATGGTTACATCGTTTTTAAATGAGTTCGACTTAGAGATTTGTCACGTGCCGGGTAAATTAAACACGACGGCCGACACATTATCGCGATGTAACATCCGAAACGGTTACGCTAAGATAACCAGCGAGACAAAGACAATCGCAGCAATCCGAGAACCGTACGATAGCACCGAAACGCAAGAGTGGGTCGAAATATTGATCGATGCGCAAAACCACTGACGAACTGCAAAATAAAGTAGCCGAACAATCAAACGTCTATTCAATAAAAGAGAAGCTAGTTAGGGTACATACACCTCTCGGCGAACGAACTTACGTACCGGACCACATTAGGTGGCAGTTCGTAGACAAAGTGCACCAGTACATACTGCACTTTGGCACGAACAAAACGATAGACTTTGTAAAACAATATTTTCACGTAAACAATCTCGATAAGTTGTGTCGCGATGTCGTCGCGTCATGCAGCGTATGTCAAGCGACGAAATACTTTACGCGCGCGACTCGAGGCGTGGAATATTACGACTTGCCAGAGAAACCGGGACAGGTCGTTTCTTTAGATATATTTGGACCGTTACCACAGTCAACGCGAGGTAACAAATACATTTTAGTTTTGATGGACCAATTCTCAAAGCTAACAAAGTTTTATACGATGCTGAATGAAAAGCTTGAGACAATAATGGATAAACTCCAAATAGAATACTTTAACGAAGTCGGTATGCCTAAAACAATATTAACCGATAACGGGGGTCAGTTTATAACTAACCGTTGGAAAAAATTCGCGGAGATGAATATCGCGATCCGGAAGACATCCCCCTATAATCCGCAATCAAACCCGGTGGAAAGGCTAATGCGCGAAATCGGAAGAATAATTAGAGTCTACGCGTACGAAAGACAAGTACTATGGGACCGAATAATCAAACGAGCCAAAGACACCGTGAACAGTACCGTACACTCGAGTACGGGGTACACACCTGTGGACCTACATAAGGGCTTAAACAACCTGTTAAGCCTGGACGACCGCCTGAAGCCACTTGAAGACGAAATAGAGGAAAATGAAGAGACAGTGGAGATAAAACTTCAGCAGCGAATCGTACAAGCGACAGAAATCTTGAAGAAGCGGGCAACCCAAAGAAAGAGACAAACGGACAAACACGAAGAGGCGAAACCATACGAAGAAGGAGACCTAGTTTGGGTGAGACTCCATCGAAGGAGCGATGCATCCAGACGTCTCACAAAAAAAATTCACTTAGTTTATGATGGGCCATACAAAATCGGGCGAATCATAAGACCAAACGCATACCTAGTAGTAAACGAAGAAGACGAGGCAATAGGTGTATACAACTCTAGACAGTTGAAACCGCATCGAGAAGCGAAGATGTTGGATCAGGCGCAAATAGCTGTAGTACAAACGGATAAAAAACCAGTTATTCGGAGGGAAACCGTCAAGTCAAATAAAAAGTTACCACGAAGGAAAGAACGAACCGAGAAGATAGCAACGATTGGCATGTTGCAAATCTTGCCTTTAAAAGAAATCGAAAGCTACACTCAGAGTACAAAAAGGAGACCAATGGCAAAGAACTTACTGGCTGAGGAATCAGACGAAGACATAAATACTATATCGCCAACGGACTTGGTTAGATGGTATGACTGCAAGCGGACGCATGGTGTGTAAGTGCGAGTAATTATATTGTATTTGAGAGAATAGAGATAAGATAGAGGCGATAATTAGTGTCAGGAGGATAGCGAGATAGGCGAGTGCAAAGGGTAATTGGAGGAAGCATCGAGAGGTAAGGCGTTATAATAGTAGAGGAAATCAGACGGATAGGTTAGAAGGTTAGGAATCACGGGTAGGGAAGTGCGGGAAAATGTCCAGGGAGATAAGAGAGAGAGGAGTAAAAGGTAGGAGTATAGAGGAAGGACAGAGAAAATTGGTGATGGATGGTAGTAAACAGGGAAAAAGAGTGAGTTTTAAGGAACAGGAGGAGGTAGGCAAAGAGAATGTAGATAAGAATGGATTAGCTAAGCTAAGGAAGGAAGTAAAAGCAATAGCATTAGAAATGAAAGAATTTAAAGATGAGATAAGGCAGGAATTAAGAGTTTTAAAGATAGAACAGGAATTATGGGAGAAAAGAATGAAGGAATTAGAGGTTAAATGCATAGGGGTGGAAAAAGATATAATAGAATTAGGAGAAATAGTAAAGAGAGGGGAAGTAGAAGGGGGGAGGGCTAGTAGGACAGAAGAAAGCGATAGCACAGGAAGTGTGGCAGTAGGAAGAAGGAGAAGTGAGAGTAGAGAAAGTAGATACAGTAGAGCGAGCTCAGGATATAGTTTTGAGAATAGTAGCGGAGGGCTTAGTGACAGAGAGGTAGGAAAATTAAAGAAATGGGTAGAGAATAGGGAAAAGGAGGAGAGGAGAAAGAACATAGTAATTAGAGGTCTGCGAAAGGAAGATTTAGATAGGATACAAGAAGGATGGATAGAGGAGACGATCAGAGAAAAGCTAGGATTGGAAATTAGGGTGACAAAGTGGTGGATAAGCGGTCGGTGATAATAGGAAGTCTTGAAACTGAGGATATGAAAAAGGACATAATGTGTAACAAGAATAAACTTAGGGGAGAACGGCTATTTATTGAGCAGGATTTGACATGGGAAGAAAGGAATACGCAAAGGGACATAGCAAGGTGGGTTAAAGAAGAGAAGGACAGAGGTAGAATTGTAAAAATAGGAATAGGCAGGGTAAAAATTAATGGAATATGGCTTAAGTGGGAGAATGTGATGACAGACAGAAGAGTAGACTTGCCCAGAAGGAAGTTAGGAGAAGGGGTAGTTACAGGGGATTTAAGATTAGGTAGAGAGGATACTGGTGCTAGTGCGGATAGGAATAAAGAGGAGGGGAATACGAAGGTAGGAATTAGTGTAGGAGATAAGGAAAACTAAGTGAGTGCCAAGAAGGGAGGGAAAAGAGAGAGAATAGCAGAAGTAAATTTATAGTTAATGGTAAAGGCAATGGTAAATATAATAGGATATGTAAGAAGAAAGGCAAGAGTAAGGTTAGTAATAATGTAAGACATAGGACTCATTTGGATAGGAATTTGATATTTTGGAACGTAGCGGGCTTAGGAAGACAGGACAGGGACTTTTGGGAATTTGTGAAAGAATATGATTACATAGGACTAAGTGAAACTTGGGTAGAGGAAAAGGGTTGGAATAATATAAAGGATATGCTTCCTGGATCACATACCTGGGAATGTTGTTTCGCAGAGAGGAACAAAATGAGAGGCAGAGCCAAAGGAGGATTCATAATAGGTAAAAAGAAGGATTGGGGAAGAGAGGATAAGAAATTGATAGATAGGAGTGGTGATGGGTGGATAGCTACTAGGATAGAGAAAGCATTTAGAGAAGAAAGCATGTGGATAATTACAGTTTATAACCAAGGTAAATGGGATGATATTAAAAGTAAAATAGTAGAGATAGTATAAAAGAATAGGAATGATATGTTTTTAATAGGTGGAGATTTTAATATAAGAATTGGAGAGTTAGGTATAGAAGAAGAGGCTTTAGAGTTAGGTAGGAAAAGTAGGGATAAGACAATAGGTAATAATGGAAGAGATCTCGTAGAGTTTGTGAATAACATAGGTGGCTATATATTGAACGGAGCGTTTAAAGGCGACAGGGAAGGAGAATATACTTACATTGGCGCTAGAGGTAATACGGTCTAAAAATTGTATTGATAGGATAATGCGTTTTAGAGTAGTGGATAGAGTGGACTCGGATCACATGCCCCTGACAATGAAGATGGACTCAGAAGAGGAACGGATTGAGGAGGATCTACAAGATTTAGGAGAAAGAAGGACAAAAACTTTATGGGATTTGGAATCGAGACACCTGTACGAGGAAAAAACCGAGGTAGCTGAATGGACGGAAAATTTGGAAAATGACTCTGTGGAAGAAATCTGGAAAAATCTAAAGGAGACGATTCTGGAGGCGATGGTGAAAAAAGAAATAAGATGGAAGAGAAGGAAAATAGGACGTAAAGAATGGTGGAACAAGAGCTGCTCCAGGGAGAAGAGAAAAGTTCATAGAGCTCTGAAAAGCTGGAAGAAAGGTAAAATTACGAGGGATGTCTACCTGGAGTGCAAGAGCAATTTAAAAGAGTTCCTGGATAATAGATATGCTATTTGGAAAGAAGAAGAACTGGAGCTGAAAAACCTGAGGAATGCAACTGAGGTGTGGAAGTATATAAACAAAAGAAAAGGAAGGAGAAAGAAGATAAAAAATAGTATAGGAAAGAGAGAATGGGAAAGGCATTTCAAGAATTTGTTGGAGGGCTCGGACAGAAGAGGAAATGAAGTTACTCCAGAAGAGGTGGAGACAGAGGAAAGAAATGTGAAAGAGGAGGGGGTGCTGATCAACGAAGAGTTAATTGGAAGAGCAGTTCACAAACTGAAAAATAAAAAGGCACCAGGATTGGATGGAATTCCTATGGAGGCATGGAAATACGGAGGTGCTGCTATTAGGAAAGGACTAACGGTATTAATAAAAATCTGACTAGGAGATAGTATTCAAGAAGATTTGAAGACAAGTGTGATCCTACCTCTATATAAAAAGGGGGATCAGGAAAAAATGGAAAGTTACAGAGGCATTTTTCTACTCTGTTCTGCTTATAAGATTTACGCAAAGGTCTTAAGAGGATCCCTGGAGGAGGAATCAATGGAGCTGAAGGCGCTGCCGGAGAGTCAAGGTGGTTTTAGGGAAAAAAGAGGAACGATGGAGAACATCTTTATTTTGAATCACGTGTTACAAAGAGAGAAACTGAAAAAGGATAAGAAGGTGTTCGCTTTATTCGTGGACTTGAAAGCAGCTTTCGATAATATAAAAAGGGAAAAATTATGGCACATCCTAGAAGAAATTGATATATAGTATAGTATACTATATGGTATATAGTATACTATAATATAGAAGCAAACAACTAGAAGACTTAAGAAGGTGTATGAGGAGACGAAAGCAGTAGTAAAGACAGAAGATGGAGTGACGAAGGAATTCTACACGTGCAAAGGAGTTAGACAGAGATGTGTGATGAGTCCACTACTTTTTGACTTATACATCGCGGACATTGATAAGTATATGAGTAAAAGAGGAATAGGTGGTATTAAATTAGGAAATGATAGAATATGGTTGTTAGCGTACGCAGATGACATGGTGTTATTAGCGAAAAATAAAGTTGGATTAATGGATATGATGGATACGTTTAAGAGATTTCTAAAAGAGAAAGGTTTAGAACTTAATATTGATAAAAGGTCATGATATTTAACAGAAATGGAAAGGAAAAGATTGGTAAATGGTTATGGAAAGGTAGGGAATTAGAAGAGGTTAGTTCGTTTAAATACTGAGGTTTCATGTTTAATAAAAAGGGGGATTACAGAAATCATATAAAGGACTTGAGTATTAAGGGTAGACTGGCCGCGAATAGGGTATGGGGTTTAGGAGAAAGAATTTGTAATAACGATTTTAGTAGGAGATGGATGCTATTTTGTTACTTGATTAAAAGCGTTATGTCTTACGGGGTAGAAATTTGGGGCTGGGAAGAAAAGAAAAAATTAGAAAAGGTAATGTTAGATTATGTAAGATGGGTTTTCAACATAGATTTTTGCACGCCAAGGTATATTATGATGTTAGAGCTAGGCTCAGATAAATTAAGAATTAAATGGGGTATAAGGGCTAGAAGGTTTGAGGAAAAAAGCTATGGAGGATTACAGATGGGTTAAACTATGTTGGAATGAGAAAAGGAAATTTGGTTGGAATGATCTATATGGAAAAGAGAAAGAAAGATATTATAACAGGAATGGATGGAGTTCGCAGGCTTTAGAAGGTTTAGATGGAGATGTAGATAGGAAAATTGGCAAGGAGTTAGAAGCCAGAGATAAAGATGTACAGGTACAGGAATCGAAAAGTAAATTAAGCGAGGCGAGATATAATAAGAGGTATGCAGTAATTTTGGATAGGAAAATACGGAAGCCAAAGTATATATATATATATATATATATATTTATTACTTCAGCAATTACATGCCAAGAAGGGGACTTGGTTTACATAATATTTCTAACACATTCATTCTTTCATCCGTCCATACATTGAAACCTAACTCCTAACTTATTAAGATTTACATTCTTATCCTAATATCACGGTTTCATCACAGTTGGTTACATACAAACTATTTCCTTAATTTACTTATACCTATAAAAATTCCTTACCTACCACATTATCTAATCTTTTTTTTACACGCTTTAAACGCTTTTTTCTTCTCAAACCAAAATTTTAACAACACCTTTTTTACATCGTCCAAATCATCACATAGTAGCTTATCTATTCTTTCTCTCCTATTTCTGCCTAAGGTTACAAACCATGACCTCGTAATCTCACACTCATCCACAAAATGATTTAAATTATCTTTACCATTGCAACAAAATACGCATTCTCTATCTACCTCGCTTAACCAATATTTATTATCTTCTTCCATGTTGCCGCATCTAAATCTAGCTAACACTCTTATTTCTATACCATTCCTACCGTTATCTACGTGTTTCCTACTTAAATACTTTGGCTTCCGTATTTTCCTATCCAATATTACTGCATACCTCTTATTATATCTCGCCTCGCTTAATTTACTTTCCAATTCCTGTACCTGTACATCTTTATCTCTGGCTTCTAACTCCTTACCAATTTTCCTAGCTACATCCCCATCTAAACCTTCTAAAGCCTGCGTACTCCATCCATTCCTGTTGTAATATCTTTCTCTCTCTTTCCCATACAGATCATTCCAACCAAATTTCCTTTTCTCATTTCAACAAATTTTAACCCATCTGTAATCCTCCATAGCTTTAATTTTTTCCTCAAACCTTCTAGCCCTTATGCCCCATTTAATTCTTAATTTATCTAAGCCTAGCTCTAGCATCATAATATACCCTGGCATGCAAAAATCTATATTGAAGACCCATCTTACGTAATCTAACATTACTTTTTCTAATTCTTTCTTTTCTTCCCAGCCCCAAATTTCTACCCCGTAAGACATAACGCTTTTAATCAAGTAGCAAAATAACATCCATCTCCTACTAAAATCGTTCTTACAAATTCTTTCTCCTAAGCCCCATACCCTATTCGCGGCCAGTCTACCCTTAATACTTAAGTCCTTTATATGATTTCTATAATCCCCTTTTCTATTAAACACGAAACCTAAGTATTTAAACGAACTAACCTCTTCTAATTTTCTACCTTCCCATAACCATTTACCAATCTTTTCCTTTCCATTTCTGTTAAATATCATGACCTTTGTTTTCTCTATATTAAGTTCTAAACCTTTCTCTTTTAGGAATCTTCTAAGCGTATCCATCATGTCCATTAATCCAACTCTATTTTTCGCTAATAACACCATGTCATCTGCGTACGCTAACGACCATATCATATCATTTCTTAATTTAATACCACCTATTCCTCTTTTACTCATATACTTAGCAATGTCCGCAATGTATAAGTTAAAAAGTAGTGGACTCATCACACATCCCTGTCTAACTCCTTTGCACGTGTGGAATTCCTTCGTTACACCATCTTCTGTCTTCACTACCGCCTTCGTCACCTCATACACCTTCTTAAGTCTTCTAGTTGTTTGCTTCTTTATACCGATTTCTTCTAGGATGTGCCATAATTTTTTCCTTTTTATATTATCGAAAGCCGCTTTCAAGTCCACGAATAAAGCGAACACCTTATCCTCCTTCAGTTTCTCTCTTTGTACCACGTGATTCAAAATAAAGATGTTTTCCATCGTTCCTCTTCCTTCTTTAAAACCACCTTGACTTTCCGGCAGCGCTTTCAGCTTCATTGATTCCTCCTCCAGGGATCCTCTTAAGACCGTTGCGTAAATCTTATACGCAGAACAGAGTAGGGAAATACCTCTGTAATTTTCCATTTTTTCCTGATCCCCCTTTTTATATAGAGGTAGGATCACACTTTTCTTCCAATCTTCTGGAATACTATCTCCTAGCCAGATCTTCTTTATTAATATCGTTAATCCTTTCCTAATAGCAGCTCCTCCGTATTTCCATGCCTCCATAGGAATTCCATCCAATCTTGGTGCCTTTTTATTTTTCAGTTTGTCAACTGCTCTTCCTATTAACTCTTCGTTGATCAGCACTCCCTCCTCTTTCTCATTACCCTCCTCTGTCTCCACCTCTTCAGGAGTAACTTCATTTCCTCTTCCGTCCGAGCCCTCCAACAAATTCATGAAATGCCTTTGCCATTCATTCTTTCCTATATTATTTTTTATCTTCTTTCTCCTTCCTTTTCTTTTGTTTATATACTTCCACACCTCAGTTGCATTCCTCAGGTTTTTCAGCTCCAGTTCTTCTTCTTCTTTCCAAATAGCATATCTATTATCCAGGAACTCTTTTAAATTGTTCTTGCACTCCAGGTAGACATCCCTCGTAATTTTACCTTTCTTCCAGCTTTTCAGAGCTCTATGAACTTTTCTCTTCTCCCTAGAGCAGCTCTTGTTCCACCATTCTTTATGTCCTATTTTCCTTCTCTTTCATCTTATTTCTTTTTTCACCAACGTCTCCAGAATCGTCTCCCTTAGATTTTTCCAGATTTCTTTCACAGAGTCATTTTCCAAATTTTCCGTCCATTCAGCTACCTCGGTTTTTTCCTCGTACAGGTGTTTCGATTCCAAATCCCATAGAGTTTTTGTCCTCCTTTCTCCTAAATCTTGTAGATCCTCCTCAATCCGTTCCTCTTCTGAGTCAATCTTCACTGTCAGGGGCATGTGATCCGAGTCCACTCTATCCACTACTCTAAAACTCTTTATCCTATCAATACAATTTTCACATGCAATTACACAATCTATGACCGTATTACCTCTAGCGCCAATGTACGTATATTCTCCTTCCCTGTCGCCTTCAAACGCTCCGTTCAATATATAGCCACCTATGTCATTTACAAACTCTACGAGATCTCTCCTATTATTACCTATTGTCTTATCCTTATTTTTCCTACCTGACTCTAAAGCCTCTTCTTCTATACCTAACTCTCCAATGCTTATATTAAAATCTCCACCTATTAAAAACATATCATTCCTATTCTTTTATACTATCTCTACTATTTTACTTTTAATATCTTCCCATTTACCTTGGTTATAAACTGTAATTATCCACATGCTTTTTTCTCTAAATGCTTTCTCTATCCTAGTAGCTATCCACCCATCACCACTCCTATCTATCAATTTCTTATCCTCTCTCCCCCAATCCTTCTTTTTACCTATTATGAATCCTCCTTTGGCTCTGCCTCTCATTTTGTTCCTCTTTGCGAAACAACATTCCCAGGTATGTGATCCAGGAAGCATATCCTTTATATTATTCCAACCCTTTTCCTCTACCCAAGTTTCACTTAGTCCTATGTAATCATATTCTTTCACAAATTCCCAAAAGTCCCTGTCCTGTCTTCCTAAGCCCGCTACGTTCCAAAATATCAAATTCCTATCCAAATGAGTCCTATGTCTTACATTATTACTAACCTTACTCTTGCCTTTCTTCTTACATATCCTATTATATTTACCATTGCCTTTACCATTAACTATAAATTTACTTCTGCTATTCTCTCTCTTTTCCCTCCCTTCTTGGCACTCACTTAGTTTTCCTTATCTCCTACACTAATTCCTACCTTCGTATTCCCCTCCTCTTTATTCCTATCCGCACTAGCACCAGTATCCTCTCTACCTAATCTTAAATCCCCTGTAACTACCCCTTCTCCTAACTTCCTTCTGGGCAAGTCTACTCTTCTGTCTGTCATCACATTCTCCCACTTAAGCCATATTCCATTAATTTTTACCCTGCCTATTCCTATTTTTACAATTCTACCTCTGTCCTTCTCTTCTTTAACCCACCTTGCTATGTCCCTTTGCGTATTCCTTTCTTCCCATGTCAAATCCTGCTCAATAAATAGCCGTTCTCCCCTAAGTTTATTCTTGTTACACATTATGTCCTTTTTCATATCCTCAGTTTCAAGACTTCCTATTATCACCGACCGCTTATCCACCACTTTGTCACCCTAATTTCCAATCCTAGCTTTTCTCTGATCGTCTCCTCTATCCATCCTTCTTGTATCCTATCTAAATCTTCCTTTCGCAGACCTCTAATTACTATGTTCTTTCTCCTCTCCTCCTTTTCCCTATTCTCTACCCATTTCTTTAATTTTCCTACCTCTCTGTCACTAAGCCCTCCGCTACTATTCTCAAAACTATATCCTGAGCTCGCTCTACTGTATCTACTTTCTCTACTCTCACTTCTCCTTCTTCCTACTGCCACACTTCCTGTGCTATCGCTTTCTTCTGTCCTACTAGCCCTCCCCCCTTCTACTTCCCCTCTCTTTACTATTTCTCCTAATTCTATTATATCTTTTTCCACCCCTATGCATTTAACCTCTAATTCCTTCATTCTTTTCTCCCATAATTCCTGTTCTACCTTTAAAACTCTTAATTCCTGCCTTATCTCATCTTTAAATTCTTTCATTTCTAATGCTATTGCTTTTACTTCTTTCCTTAGCTTAGCTAATCCATTCCTATCTACATTCTCTTTGCCTACCTCCTCCTGTTCCTTAAAACTCACTCTTTTTCCCTGTTTACTACCATCCATCACCAATTTCCTCTGTCCTTCCTCTATACTCCTACCTTTTACTCCTCTCTCTCTTATCTCCTTGGACATTTTCCCGCTCTTTCCTACCCGTGCTTCCTAACCTCCTAACCTATCCGTCTGATTTCCTCTATCTACTACTATAACGCCTTACCTCTCGATGCTTCCTCTAATTACCCTTTGCTCTCGCCTATCTCGCTATCCACCTGACACTAACTATCGCCTCTATCTTACCTCTATTCTCTAAAATACAATATAATTATTCTCACTCACACACCATGCGTCCGCTCGCATTCACACCACTTAACCAAGTCCTACGGAAGCTAAAGTATTTAAGTAGGAAATACGTAGACAGCGGTAGGAATGGTATAGGAAAAAGAGTGTTAGCTAGATTTAGATGCGGCAATATGGAAGAAGATAATAAATACTGGTTAAGCAAGGTAGATAGAGAATGCGTATTTTGTTGCAAAGGTAAAGATAATTTAAATCACTTTGTGGAAGAGTGTGAGATTACGAGGTCATGGTTTGTAACGTTAGGCAGAAATAGGAGAAAAAGAATAGATAAGCTACTATGTGATGATTTCGACGATGTAAAAAGGAAGGTGTTGTTAAAATTTTGGTTTGAGAAGAAAAAAGCGTTTAAAGCGTGTAAAGAAAAAATTAGATAATGTGGTAGGTAAGGAATTTTGTATAAATAAATTAAGGAAATAGTTTGTATGTAACCAGCTGTGATTAAACCGTGATATTAGGATAAGAGTATAAATTTTAATAAGTTAGGTGTTAGGTTTCAGAGCATAGACGGATGAAAGAGTGAATGTGATAGAATTATCATGTAAACCAAGTCCTCTTCTTGGCATGTAATTGCTGAAATAAATAAATATATATATATATACTATATCGCCAACCCTTGAAGTTAAAATACACAAGAAAAAGCAAATAATTAGTGAAAAGAGCATGAGACACATCTCACGCATCACAAAACTCCTATCCGGAGAAATAAGAGCCTCACATGTAAATGGAAGAGTGCAAGGAATTCAAATGAAAATCATAATGGACACAAGAGGTGAGTTCAATGTAATCACTAAAGGAGCAACAAATAAGATAGAAGCACTTACCGACACGTTCAGCAGAACAACGGAATCAAGGAAATACCTGCTTACCTGAAACGAGAAAAGTGGACAACAATCCAAGCTGTAAAGGTAGAAGCGGAAGTTTTTCGAACGAAGATATCAATGGAAGCCATGGAGCTAGACGGCGAAGAATCATGCCTGTTATTAGCGCGATACGCGAGAAAACAATTAGCGAGCAAAGTTCGCGAATTAGCAACGAACAAACCCACGTTAAAAAGATGGGGCAAGACAAAATCAAAAATAATAATGATGCAAATGCAAAAGCAGATATCAATGCTAAATGAAAAGATTAATACTCAAGAAACAATATCGAAGATCAATGTAACCGGAAACGATCGACAAAACGAGTCAATCGACCAATCAAGTTCAATATCTCAAGTGAAAACCAGAGTAACCGGAAACTAACCCGTGGAGGTCAACGTAATGACAAGAGTGCCGAAAAGCAGTTTACTCGACTCGACACACCCAAAAATCCAGAGGTTGTGATAAACAGCGTACTCGATGAAAAGAACCAACCGGAGAATGGAAGAAGGCGAAGTGATACCAGAAGCATCTCATCAGCTGAAACCCTGAAAAACATAAACGAAAAAGGAAAGGATATATCCGACGATGTGATAAGCCTAACAGCAAGCAGCTTCAAATATGCGAAAGAAACACAAAAGTGCAAAGAACAAGATAAAATTACACCCCGAGATGCAGATACGAAGATATCCAAGAATAATGCCAAGTCGGGAAAAGTTGACACAGAAATAACAAGAAATGTCGAAGATTCATGGAAACAAGTCATAAAATGCGATCCGAAGCAAGACGCGTATAAATGGTACATAACGAACAAGAAATATGACCAAAATAACTTACCAAATACCAAAAAGCACATAGAAACGCATAAAACTAACCTAAACGCACGAAGTAACTCCAAAGAACGTGATTCGTCGAGCCGACAACCGACAATCGAAACGATCGACCAATCAAGAACATCCAATGAGAATTCACTAGGATATATAAGACGACATCGAGTTTTCACTCTACAGTCAGAACAGTCTGAGTCTCTCGATCGTAAACACGGCAACAGACAACGCGTACAGTCCGCGCAAGCAAACGAGGCGATAAAACGAGGCAAGAAACGGATCATAGAGTTAGAAAGTGACAAAGAGAAGGCAATGGACAAGGCAATGGCAAGCGTGCTATATGAGAAACTGGCAGACAGGAAGAGACAAAGAATCGAGTTCCTAAAGAGTATTACAATCAAAAACAAAGCCTCTGAGGAAGGATTCGACGCGGATTACGTGCAGCAAATGCTCAATAACAACCGGAAGGAGCGGAATGATATCATGATTTCAATGCTGCAAAACAATTACCAGAGTCGAACTTGGCCATCGAGACGTCACAAATAACCGACGAACAGGGTAAGCCATTTGCTGAAGTTAAAACCATGGTATCGCTTAGGATGTGCGAGCCACATAAGAAAGAGAATCTCACGCCTGTTAGAATCGTGATAGATATTATAAACGGCAATATTAAAGTAACCTCGAGAGACAATGTGGACCTGAGTTGTTATCACAGCCGTCCACAAGTGCAAATACTGTTACCGAAACACAATTGGAAGCAGTCCAGTTGCACTAAACAATCTCGACCAAAGAGCAGCACGAAAACCAATGTCCACCAATCAGAGACCAGTTCGAAGATATCGAACCTGTGGGCGAACCTAAGAAACTAAAGCAGAGCAAGTAAAAAAGCATCGTGTGCTCTCGGCTTTTTTACCTATTTATGTATTATATTATATCAGTTTTGTTATTAACGACGATATATACTACACGTAAATTGTAATTTAAATAGACATAATATCAGAATTTTCAAATTTACATCAATAACACAGGCACACAAAAAAAAGTGGTTGGTCCGGCGGACTATAAACTAGTCAATCCTTATGTATTTCGACCAGCTGAATCCGAATCCAAGGTCAGAATTGCAAAGTTAGCTCGCATTTCCTAACCTCAAAAAAAATTTTTTTTAAATGTTGGTCCGGCGGACCAAACTAGTCTATCCTTATGTATTTTGGTGCCTAAAATACATAAGGATAGACTAGTTTGGTCCGCCGAACCAACATTAAAAAAAAATTTTTTTTGAGGTTAGGAAATGCGAGCTAACTTTGCAATTCTGACCTTGGATTCGGATTCAGCTGGTCGAAATACATAAGGATTGACTAGTCTATAGTCCGCCGGACCAACCACTTTTTTTTGTGTGCCTGTGTTATTGATGTAAATTTGAAAATTCTGATATTATGTCTATTTAAATTACAATTTACGTGTAGTATATATCGTCGTTAATAACAAAACTGATATAATATAATACATAAATAGGTAAAAAAGCCGAGAGCACACGATGCTTTTTTACTTGCTGGATCGCTTGCTCGCGCCTGTGTTGGCAATCTTGCTGACTGTCTTGCAGGATTTTAAATACTTGCTGGTTACTGTGTTGGCTGGTCTGCTGGATTTCCATGATAGAACGAGTGCTATTTTTCCTGCATAATTTTGTGCTTGCTTATAGGGAGGGCCAATCAGGATGCAGTCTTCGCTGATTATGTTTTATGGTGTGGAGCATTCAAAGTAGATCAAGTTGATGCAAGTTTAATCTCGTTAGCAGAGGCATTTGTGTCGCTAACTAAAGAGCACTCGTGGTATACACATAAGAAGTGAAGAAAGATTCCGCGTATTTTCTTTAGAAGGGTTATAACAAAAACTCATAAAAAGCAGACAACAATAAGGACCAGTTGTATTGTAAATATTTTTTTATGTAATATTTTATAACTATAACTTTATTAATAACTTATTCATAACGTATTATTAATAACTTATAATAAATAATTATTAACATTTTTATAATTATATATAAAATTATAATTTTTATAATTATTAATAAAAAATACAAC
The DNA here is from genome assembly GCF_013373865.1 of Monomorium pharaonis. Taxonomy (NCBI): domain Eukaryota; kingdom Metazoa; phylum Arthropoda; class Insecta; order Hymenoptera; family Formicidae; genus Monomorium; species Monomorium pharaonis. The sequence continues at coordinate 31,267,120 of NC_050467.1, read as the reverse complement.
ATTTATAACCTTTTATAACCTTTTATTTATATATATTAGAAAAATAAGTATTGTTCATTTAATATGACAACGTGCGGAAACGAAAAGAAAAAATGGACAAGACAAGCTATACTATGCCTTATAGAGGCTTATAAAGAGGAACCTTGTTTATACGCCAAATTATCATAACAAACAACTTCGAAATAATGCAATAAAGAATGTGTGTACTGCTGTTTCAATGTTTCGACCTGGAACTACAGAAAACGATTGTACACAAAAATTTCATAGTTTGCGAACTCAATTTAACGTCGAAAATGCAAAAATAAAATCGTCGATGAAATCTTGAATTGGCACTAATGATGTAAATATAAACAAAGCATTATCCTCCTCCTCTGATTTATGCGTTTACAACTTTAATTTTTTTTTAATAGTTTTACTTTTTAATAGCTTTTTCTTTCAAAATTAATTCTTTTAATATATATATTCACAGGTATATGAACCAAATCTGTGGTACTTTAATAATCTAAAATATTTAGAAACTTATTTTAAACCTCGAAAAAGTCGAAATTCTATAGAAAGAAATTTTGTAGAAGAGTCATTAATTTTAAATCAGGTAATTTATAAATTTAATCAAATTAGTTTAATTGTTAATTCTTTAAAATTGAAAATTGGATAAAATAAATTATTTTTATAATTTAAATTAATAGAATTTTATTTTGTATTTTTTAATTATAATTATTTTATACGCAATTATGTGTTTTTATTGTATTGTAGAATGAAGAATTGTCAAGAACTGAACAACTATCTGAAATGAATGATTATAAAGAAGTTTCTTCTCTTTTGAATGAAGAATGGTTAGACGAAGAATATTTAATGGAGAATTCTACTGATAAATCCATAACTGAATCACATACAACTTCATTTCTTAAACCATCAGAATCAGTTACATCAGTCGATAATCAATTCTCATCAAACAGTCATACTGCTACATTTAAGACTCATGACAGAACGTCTATCTCTACAAATATTCCTCGTCCATCTCCTTCTATTAATCCAGCATCTTCTATCGCGTTTTCATCAGGAAGTAATAACATACGTCGTCCACCGCAAGTCAACACCACAAGAAAACGTAAATTAAGTACAAATACTGACAATGCTTATGCTGAAGCTATTGAAGCATTGGCAGATTCATTAAAACAACCCGTAATCGTAAAGTCAACTGATGCATCTGCAAATAAATCTTTATTATTCAAAAACAATAATGTATCAGATTCTGTGGATGCTTGTATGACGTTTATAGGATTATTATTAAAACAGTTTAAAAATGAAAAGTTTAAATTAGAAGTAATGAATACATTAATTCAAACGGTTATAAATGCTAGCACTGAAAATGTAGAGTAAGTAAGGCATCTAATTTTTTTTTAACAAAGTTTATAAAAACAAGACTATATTTTTAATTTTATAAGTAATAAATTATAAAAACTTAGTTTTCAAAATATATAAGGTAAGCTCCAATAATTATCTTACTATTTTATTCTTTGCAATTTATTAATACATCAAACTTATAAATATAAATTTTGTTCCACGTACTAAATTTAATATTATAAAGTTATAATTAGTTTAGCATTATACGTTCAAGTTAGTATTATATATGTACATTATAAGAGTATCGTACTATGGTATTGTTTGTTTTGTCTGGTCTGGTCTACTCGGAGCAAACCCAAGCAGACCAACGCACTCTAATAGGTTGGCGTCATCGAAATCAACCTATTAGGGCCGATTTCACCAAGTCCGGTTACCTTAACCGGCCGGTTATTTCATTGGAATTGACCAATCGTATTTGTCATTAAGCAAAATTAACAAATGCAATTGGTCAATTCTAATGAAATAACCGCCCGGTTAAGGTAACCGGAGTTGGTGAAATCGGCCCTTAAAGTGCGTTGGTTTGCTTGGGTTTGCTCCGAGTAGACCCAGAACAGACAAAACGAACAAGGCTAATGGTATGTAAGTAAATTACAGTTATTACATTAAGATTTCAGAACGAATTACTAATTGCAAATATCGAAGAGATGCATTCAGTTTTATTTGAGGAGATATTGTTTCTCATTATGTTATTTTTCTTTCCAATGTATGAATAAATAAGAAATAGTTATTTATACTGTTGTACCACATTATGCTGTATTCAACTATAGTCAGAAATATAATTAGTCTTATGTGACTATAGTCAGAAATAGAAGTAGTCTTATGTAACTATAGTCAGAAATATAACTTTCATAATTTCTGTGCAATTACAAAATAAATTTTTCTCACAACTTCTACAAAATTTTATATTTATGTTATAAAATATAATTTTATATCTATTCAAAATAATTTTATGTTTATAAACAAAATGTGTAATTTTACAATTCTTTAGTATATAAGAACATTCTTTATTAAATAAAAGCAAAAATTAAAATGTAGTTTTAAATTAGATTTATTTAAATATAATTAACAGTTTCCTCTGTTCACAGCAATATACTGCCATGGGACATTACCAGTTGTATTAAAGTATGTGGTAAACATGTCTCTTATTTCTGTAGCTGCATTACATGAACGATTTCCACCTTGTTGGCACACACTGTGTAACCCTGACTCATATGTTTCAAAATTTTCTGTTCTATATTGAAAAGGGATATAATATTGTATTCTTTTACTCAAAAGAAAATTATGAAGAAGGACACATGCATATGTTATAATCTCTACCCAGACAACATGCATGTCTAAAAGACATCTTTAAGACGTCTTAAAAGAGACGTCTTTGAGACTTTATTAAAAGACGTCTTTATGACGTCTTAAAATCGTCTTATTTTAGACGTCTCTCTTAAGACGTCTAAAATACGTCTTTTTAAGACATATTCTTTGAGACGCCATTTAGACGTCTTTACGACGTCTGAGAAAGACGTTTTTAAGACGTCGAATGACGCACATAACCAAATCTGCCGTGTGATGCGATCAAGTCGATCGACGTGCTTATCCCGTATCAATTTTTGAACTCTTGCACGTATCGCGTGTGTGTTGGGACGTTTTGTCCCGGTTTGCTGTGTAACGCAGCCGAGTGTGGATACGTTAATACAACACAACTTTTTAACTCTCGTACGTATCGCGTGTGTAGGCTGTTATTGGAAATAATTAACCTTTCTGACAACATTTCTGACAACAGTTTTTGACAATTAATAAACCGGACGATAATAGTGTTGCGCTTAAGTTGCTGTAAAATATGTGACTGAATCCAGTATCTCTGTAAAATTCTGTAATTTCCAATCACGAAAACATGAAATAAAATTCAAATATATAATATAAAATTTTTTATTTATAAAAAACTTATCTTAATAATAAAATAAAAATAATGAAATATAAATATAAAGTATTTTGTTTAAAATAATAAAAAATAAAAAATAATAAACCTAGCTTTTGGAATCCTTGGTGGAAAAATTTTCTACAAAATTCTAAAAAACTACAAAAATTTACAAAAGTGTGTTTCAAATTTAGCATTTTTCTGTAAAAACTACAAAAAAATGCCAGAATTGGAATACTTTTGTAAATTTTTGTAGTTTTTTAGAATTTTGTAGAAATTTTTTTGCCAGGGATGTCTAAAATAATTTTTATATAAGACGTCTCAAAAACGTCATAAATAAAAAAAATTAGACGTCTTTTAGACGTCTTAAAAACGTCTTAAATCGGGTCATAAGACGTCTTAAAGTCGTCTAAAAGACGTCTTTCTGATAGTTTTATAAGACGTCTTATAGAAATATAAGACGTCTTTTAGACGTCTTTAAGACGTCATAATGTTCTCTGGGTACTTTTTCTACAGAGAGTGCTATAGGATTTAAAAGAACTCTAAATTTATTAGCAAGAATACCAAATGCATTTTCAACATTTCTTCGCGCCCTGCTTAATCTATAATTAAATATTCGTTTGTTTTGGGTTAAGTTGCGTTTTGGATACGGTTTGGACAAGGTGGGAGAACAAGAAATTAAAAGAGAAAGAGAGGAAACTTGAAGAAATTTGGAGTGACATAGAAAACAAGGACGATGATAATATTGATTTATTAATAACATTGTACAAATTATCCCAAGTTGTCGATGATAAATGATTTAAAAGATATTTTTTTATTATATTTTTTTAACCAATTACAGGTATCAATATAATCATTGATATCATTATAGTTTAACACGTTGTTTTACCAATTAATAAAAAAAGGAATTTAAATAAAATTATTCGTATCTCTTTTACGTTACATTCCGTTTAAGCAACGAATGACACGTTTCAAATAAAAGCAAAAAATTCCTCGGATGATTGCTTGTTGTCCAGCGAGCGCAGGATCATCATGAGAGTCACGAATATGTATCTGTCGTATGAAACTGCCTCTGCAAGATCGATTAATGGTTTGTATAGAAATAAACTTTAAAAAAATTAATAAGATAATTGTAGAATAAAAACAAAAGACCATACCCGCTAGAATGCACCGAGGAAATAATTCTGAGAAGGTGACATGAATCCTACCACTGGTGACATAAAATTAATAAGTCATCTTATTTACAGCTGTAAATGTCTGGTCTTGCACACAAATATTCCTCCTATTCATCATCATCCTCAACTTTATTGTCTATTTCACCTTCGTCTATAATAAAACTACCAAATATTATATCCTTTTTCTTCTTTTTCCTCGGCCTGTCGTCATCTTCTTCCATCTGCAATCATACAGTACAGGTAAAAACATTACATCCCAGATAGCACAAAATATTTATAAAATATTTATAAAATATTTATAAGAAGAATAAATATTTATGATAAATATTTTGATGTCTGACATATTTTTATGTCAGAGTTTGTCAGATATAAAAAAAATTATGATACACATTTATGAAAATATTTAAAATAAATATTTATACCATTATTATCAAAGAATATAAAAAATATTTCAAGTTTATATACCATAAATATTTTTCAGTACATTTTAAAAATATATTCTATATATTGTTGATAATAATTTTTGTATCATTTCTAAATGGTTTATGAAAATAATTATATAATCTTTAAAAAATATGTTTTGAAAATAAATTTGTAAAATATTTATAAATATTTATGATAATATTTTGTGCTATCTGGGATATAACAAAAATTTATAAAATAATTTGTAAAAAATAAGGTTATTTACTACACTTGTCACAACACTTTATTTCTGTACACACTCTGTACTACTCTGTGCACACTCTTACGCTTCAACAGTGCTGAAACCCTCAAAAAATAAATTTATGGATCCTAGAGATTTTAAGCGTTGCCAACATTATCCTGTCTAGTTTTGTGGATTTTGGCCTCTTACCGGGGGTGCGTTCCGTTTCACGCATAATACGCATGATGCATCGTTCATCCTTGTTGTTTGTCAAACGTTAAACAAGGATGAACAATGCATTATGCGCATCATGCGTTGAAACGGAACGCAGCCCGGTATTCAGCAGCAGCGGCAGCAGCACCAGAAAAAAAAAAGAAAGATTAGACACAGTTATAGGGAAGCGGGAACCGTTCGTGAAATAAGTGATACATAACCTAAAAACTGGAATACGTGTCCTGTGCGACGGTAGCCCAGTGTTGCACATTTCAGAGTTTTGCCACATAGATGTGGCAGGAGAAGGGGTAGCGCACATCAGCGAAACGCTAGAGCGACGTTGCGAGTCGGTTTTGGCCGGTGAGCGCCCTCAGGACATTAACGACGTGGATATGAATTATAACCAGTATCCGAAGGATAACTCATATGCTCAATTCTTAGGTTGCGTTCCGTGCTATGTACACAAAGCGACAGCTGTATGAGAGTGAGCGAGAAGGTAATAAGAGCGAGCGAGACGACAATAAGAGAGCCTGAAGCGCGAACGAGACGGTAATAGGAACGAGCGAGATAAAAATACAAGACGAAAAGTGGGGGAAAGTCTCGAGCCTCGAGTCGCTCGAGCTTCGAGCCTTTTTCTCGTGCTGTTATTCTTATCTCGCTCGTTTCTATTACTGTTTCGCTCGCTCTTTAGACTCTGTGTCGTCTCGCTCGCTTTCATTACTTTCTCGCTCGTTCTCATGTAATTATCGGATTTTCGCGTTACTCTCCGCTCGCTCTTATAATCATATTTACAGACCGACGATTAGAAATTTGTACTATTAAATTATTTATTACACTTATTGTATATAAATTGTATATTATACATATATACTTATACAGTTATTTAATTTATGTATGTCATAATAAAATAACAACTTAATTCTAATGGATCTTGCGAATCTTCCTGCCCTAGGCGTGAGACACTGTCGTGTCTTTTAATTATGATGTATTTAAAAATATAATTGTGTACATATTTCTTTTTTAAAATAAAAATAGCATTATAAATAAAAAAATGTTAAAAAATAACTTAATAATTCTAGTGTTAAGCTAAAAAACGTACACATATGTATACGTACACTCATATACATATATGTGTAGTATATATATACTAGATTAATAATTACTATAGTTAATTACTGAAATTAGCGGAACAAATATGTTACCTGTAATTGTAATCAATTTTATAAAAATAATAATGCAATAAACAAAATACAGATAATTTTTTTACTTTATCAGAAAATATTTTGTTAAAAAACCTTTCTATTAAATAGTATATTTTTATAGGATAAAATAATGCAATATTTTAAACCCTAATTCATTCAACCAGAGTCATTTATGCCTTTTCCCTTTTTTGACGATCGTTACCTCCAAAAGAATATTTGTTATAAAAATATTAAAATAAATAATTTTCAAGTTTTTTTACATTGATTTTTAATCGAAGGTATAAAGAGATTATAAACACTTTTGTGAATTTTTTTGAAGCTATTAACATGATGAAAATCAAACTGGACGTGAAATACTCTAATTGGAGGGATTAGGAATAAACTTTTTTTTTAAAGCAAAAATAAAATTTTAATTGAAAAATTCTTTAAAAATTAGTAGTAATATTTTTCAATAAAAATTTTGTCCATTAATTTTATACATATATTGCGTATATTGTAAATAAGAAATTACTTTGTTTTTTAATCAATAACCATTAGAAAAATACTTTCTTATAATTAATATTTTACAACATATATTTTAATCAACATCTAATGAATCAAATTTTATAAATTTCAACAATTTTTGTTTAGTTTAATAAATTTTAATAATTATTTATATTACATATAGTTTTTGTGCAAAAATGCTATTACTACAATTATAAAACTATATATTTTTTACAAAATATATTTATATATTTTTTTATTTCAAAAAATAATGTTAATTTTATACTACGTTATTTTATTATTTTTTTCATCAGGAAAAAATACTTTTATTTTTTATGAGATGATTATCTCTCGTCATTGGCTACGTTCAGAAAACACAACAGTTGAGTAATTCGCTAATATAATTGATCTAAATTTAGAGATCTAACAGTAAGGACGAATAGAGATTGGAAGATGGCGTGGTTAAGAGTAGAGGTGGCACAGAGAGCTCCGGAGTGAATAGTGTTGTGAGGGTGTAATGTAAGAGAGAGGAGAGAAAGAAGTGGAAAATCGGGAAGAGAAGTTCGGGAAATAAACGGGTAATTGGAGGGAAGTGAAAGGAAGATGGAGGTGAGAAGATATTAGGATGGAGAAGTCGGGGAAAGCATCGGAGTAGCGAGAGAAGAAAGCGGGGAAGATGGAGGCAGGAACGAGAAGAAGAGGTCAGAGAGAGGGCGCTGGAGAGATGTGACGTAGAGGAGAGTTTCGATGGAGAGGAGAAGGGGAAGGACGGAGGGCAGATGGCGGTGCGCGCGGAGATGCGGTGGTGTGAGCGCGAAGAGAGAAGAGGAACGTCATCTGGTGGAAGGAAGGGAATGGCAATATGGGGACAGAGTTAAGTTGGCAAGAGTGCTAGGGCAGGATGGTAGCGTGTTTGGGAACGCGGATTTCCGCACACGTGGTCCATCGATGGCACATGTCGACAGTGTGATTTCGACACAGGAGGCGAAAGAACATTACAGTAAGAAGATAAAGAGAAAGTGCGTAGGGAGAGAAAGTGCTGGATTCAGAGGAGAGAAATTGTGGTGAGAAGAGAGAAGCGAGGGAGGAAGAGAGAATGGAAGAGCTAGGAAGAGAGTTGAAGAAATTGAGGTGGGAAATGACAAGGCGACTGAGGGAAGTCGGAGAGAGACTAAGAGGCTTGGAAGAGAGGTTAGAGGCGCTGGAAGGAGAAGGTCTGAGAAGGGAAGAAGAGATAGCAGGTGAGAGGGAGGAGCTGAGGAGTATGCGGGAAGCGAGAGGAAGAGGCAGTGGAAAAGAGGAAGCGCAAAGGGACAGCGACGAAGAAGGAGAGAGGGAGAAGAAGAGGATCGGACAGGACGACAGGAGAGAGGGTAGGAGAGGGAAAAAGGAACAGTTGGATGGAGAGAAGAGGGAGGAGAGGATGGGGGAAGGCGAGAACGAGAGGAGAAGAGAAAAGAGGGAAGAGGAGGGGAGGGGGCGGAAGGACAGAGACGAGGAGAGCTGGTGGCAGGAGTCGAGAAGAGAAGAAGAGAAGGAGTGGCGAGGGGGCGAGGAGAGAGACGAGGAGGAAGGAAGCAGCCAAGAGGGGAGGAAAGTGAAGGAGGGACAGGCAGGAGGAGCTGGCAGGGAGGAGAGGAAGAGCGCAGAGAGAGCGGAGGAGGAAGAGGGGGAGAGAAATGGGAACGGTGATGGTAAAAGGGGGAGGGGGATAGAGGCATGGAAAAGGGTGGAAAGGGAAATGGAAAGGAGGATGAGGGAGAGAGCAGAGAGAGAGGGGTGGGAAAGGGTGAGGGGGGCGGAAAGGGAGAGAAGAGTAAGGGAGGTGAGAAGAAGAAACATAATATGGAGGGGAGTGGAGGGGAAGGGGGCGATAGAAAGAAAGGCGATAATAGAGGGGATTATGAAGAGGGAAACGGGAAGGGAGGTGGAGTTAGGGATAGTGTCAGAAAGAGTGGGGGAAAGGGGGACGATAGTGGTGATAACGGAGGTGGTGAGAGAGGAGGATAGAGACTGGTTGCTAGAGAGGAGGGCGGAGATAAAGAGTCGCTGGGATGTAAGGTTGGATGAGGATCTGTCAATGGAGGAGAGGAAAATCAGGTGGAGGATGTTAGAAAGGGCAAAAGAGGAGAGAAATAAGGGAAAGAAGGTGTACGTAGGGAATAGAAGCATGTGGGTGGACGGGATAGAATGGGTATGGAATATAAGGAAAGAAAAGTGGGAAATAGGCGAGGGAGAAGGAAAGGAGGAAGGGAATTAAAGGGGAGAGGAGCTGGAGGAGATAATTTATGTCTTATGCTTTATGTTACTAGGAAGAGACGGAGGAGATAAGGAGAGAGACGTGGAAGGGGAGATGAGTGGTGAGAAAGAAGCAGGAGAAGCAGGAGGGAAGGAGAGAAGGAGAGAAAGCCTGAAGAAGATGGAGAAGGTAAAGCAGGGAGAGCAGAGGAAGTCAGGAGAAAAAGAGGAGGAGGAGAGGTCCCAGAAGGAAAAAGGAAGGAGAGGTTTGAAGAGAGGTTGAAGAAAATAATAGAGAAGAAATGAGAAGAGAGAAGGGATGAGTGGAGGAAAAGGGGAGGAAGGGGGTGGGGGTAGGGGGGTAAGGGGCGTGCGAGAGGAGTGGGAGGTAACAGAATGTAAGGGTCGCTTATGGCCAGGTCGGTTTCGGGAGCAGAGGGTTTAAGTATTTGTGAACGGTTCGGGAACGCTCCGTGTAAAAAAAAAGCGCCTTGTAACCCCATTTGGGAAACAATAAATTCTATTCTATTCTATTCAGTAAGGACCAATAATCAATGACCGCTCACTGATCACTTGTGTTTTTTGAACGTAACCAATGTATTTGTCCGTACGGCCCAGGGTGATTAACTCTCTATGTATGTTGACAGCACTGCGCGACTCGCGTTTGTTTTTACGTTGCTCCGTTGGGGGTCTTGTCGCTATTCTGACTTTGCCACGCGAACATTGTCCTTGTGTCTTTCCTCAAAATTTCCGGTACGAAACCTTATTTCTCAGTTTTCCTAATTCCTATTTCTACCTTTCTACCTTTCCTCTTCTTCATCCTTTTCCAGTTGTCTTTATTATATTACTGAATCTTTCCTATTTTTTTACCTTTATTCTATTTTCCGGCGCTTTCGCCAGTTTCCTTCTATTTCTCGACGTTTTCGCCAGTTTCCTTCTATTCGTCGGCGCTTTCGCCAGTTTCCTTCTATATATTCTCCGGCACTTTTGCCTTCTCTTTTTCTTTATTCTCCGTTTTCTTCTAGTTTTTATTTTTTCATACTATTTTTTCCTAATTTTCTCCTAATTATTCAAGATGGAAACGTGTGATGATTCGAAAAAGACATCTAAGCGAAAGTTTTCGGAAACTTGGCTTAGCGATGACCGTTACAAAGATTGGATTAGACCAGTATTAAATGATAATACTGTATTTTATTGTAATGTGTGCAATAAACATTTTTCATGTTCATCGCACGTTTCTAGGCATGTGGATTCTGCGTGCCATAGAAACAATGTCAAAGAAAATGAGATTATTACTGCTTCATGCAGTAATAATCTTATAAGACAAATTAAAAAAGTTAGAAAAACATTTAGACCACAATGGCTAGACATCGAAGAATTTAAATTATGATTACGCAAAACACCAAACGATGAACATTCATTTTTTTGCTTAATTTGTAACAAGTCAATGATTGGAGGTTTGTGTGACATTTACCGACACGTAGAATCCAATATGCATAAATACAAAGAAAGCGACATCAAAACAAATAAATCAAACAAAGATTTGAAAACGCAAATTACTGAGGAATCTCCTTTAACGTTTGATGAGCGAAAAAAATCAGCCGAAATACGATTTGCGGCATTAATTGCAGAAAAAAATATTTTTTATCAAACTGCAAAGGAGATTCTCAGTTTATTTCAAAACATAGGAAAAGATCCTGATGTTTTGAATAGCATGATGATGAATCGAACGAAATGCGCTAATATAATTACAAATGTTTTACACCCAGTTGAGACGGAAAAAATAGTAACTGATATTCAAAATACAAAATTTTCTGTTTACATTGATGAAACATCCGATATTACATTAAACAAATGGATGACATTTCAAGCTCGTTACGTAGATTCAGAAACTCTAGATATTCGGACCCCATTAGTAAAATTAATAGACCTTGATGCAAGAGACTGTAGTGCAGAAAGATTATATAAAGCATTTGAATCGGAAATGTATAAATTTCAGATTCCATTTCAAAATATTCTTGCCCTGTCATGCGACAGTGCATCTGTTATGACAGGAAAACATTTATCTTAAAAAAAAAATTAGAAATAAAATGTAAAAACTTATTAACTTTTCCATGTCCTTGCCATTTAGCCGCATTAGCTGCGCGCGCTGCATGTGCACAAATGCCACAGTTTTGTGAAGAATTTAAAAAAAAAATTGCAAATTATATCAACAGTAGTCCAAAGCGTTCAGCTATTTTCAACGAATTTTGTGAATGCTTTCAAGAGACAAAGCGCAAAATTTTGAAAGTATCTGAAACAAGATGGCTTACACATCATTCGTGCATTGAAAGACTACTTGAATTATGGGATTCTCTAAAGCATTTCTTAACTGAAATGGTTGTGAGCGAAAAAACAAAATATGGTGAATATTTATTGGAGTTAATGCAAAATGTCGACACAAAGGCATATTTTCTATTTTTGAAGTAGGTCTTAAATTTATTTAATTCATTTAATGCATTTTTTCAAGCTGTTGAAACTAATATTCATTTATTACAACCAAAATCTGTTACGTTTCTTGTACGAATATCACAACACTTTTTAAAACTAGAATTACTACATTCGCTCACAAATGTTTCATTTAATGAAAAAGATAATCAAAAATCTATTAATGACATAACGTTAGGATCAGAATGTGACGATTATCTCCGTGAATTAATAAAACAAGGACATGAAGATGTTATTGCTACTGTACGACAAAATTGTTTGTCATTTTATATAACTGCTGCCGAGGAAATTAGAAGAAGATTACCAATTTATAACGTATTTTTTTCTAAATTAAAAGTTTTACAATCACAAACCGCGTTACTTGATAATAATAGAGAAACATCTTTTAATGATGTATCTTTTATCGCGAAAACTTTGAGTGGTTTTGATGGAGACGGTTTAAGGGAAGAATGGCTCGCGTTACATTTAGATTTTACAAGTGAGGGAAAACAATTTCTTGCAACAATGTCTTTTGATGATATGTGGAAAAATATTTTAAAACGTGAACATAATAATAATTTTAAATATCCTAATTTAAGATCTTTGGTCAATGCGATTAGATCGCTTCCACATTTGAATGCAGATGCAGAAAGAACATTTTTGATTTTAACGGATTTAAAAACTGGGAAAAGAAATAAGCTTTCGTCGACTGTCATTAATGCTTCTTGCGTTTTCAAATCTGCATTGAAAACGAGGAAGGACACAGCCTTGAACATGAATATAAATGAAAAACATTTAGAATTAATGTCAACAGATAAATTGTATACATCCGCAGCAAAAAGAAAAAAAAGTTGTATTTTGCCTTTTTCTGTCTTTCTTTCCTAATTATTATTCATGTAATGTATGATATATAATTGAATATATGGGTATTCAAAGTTTTATGATATTTTACATACACACATACACACACAATCAGAGAGGGTTTGGAGTCTCTAAATACTGTGGAAGTGACGAACCACGGGGTCCTGATCTCTGTTGTGATATATACATGCGTACACACACATACACACACACACACACACAGTCAGAGAGGGTTTGGAGTCTCTAAATACTGTGGAAGTGACGAACCACGGGGTCCTGATCTCTGCTGTGCCATATACATGCACATTCACACATATATAAGTGTCTCTTCTTATTCAAAAAATACTTTTAAAAATGCAAGATGCATTAATGACAGTCGATAAAAGCTTATTTCTTTTCTCAGTTTTTAAATCTGTTAAAATCAAAAATGTTCTTTCTGCATCTGCATTCAAATGTGGAAGCGATCTAATCGCATTGACGAAAGATCTTAAATTAGGATATTTAAAATTATTATTATGTTCACGTTTTAAAATATTTTTCCACATATCATCAAAAGACATTGTTGCAAGAAATTGTTTTCCCTCACTTGTAAAATCTAAATGTAACGCGAGCCATTCTTGCCTTAAACCGTCTCCATCAAAACCACTCAAAGTTTTCGCGATAAAAGATACATCATTAAAAGATGTTTCTCTATTATTATCAAGTAACGCTGTTTGTGATTGTAAAACTTTTAATTTAGAAAAAAATACGTTATGAATTGGTAATCTTCTTCTAATTTCCTCGGCAGCAGTTATATAAAATGACAAACAATTTTGTCGTACAGTAGCAATAACATCTTCATGTCCTTGTTTTATTAATTCACGGAGATAATCGTCACATTCTGATCCTAACGTTATGTCATTAATAGATTTTTGATTATCTTTTTCATTAAATGAAACATTTGTGAGCGAATGTAGTAATTCTAGTTTTAAAAAGTGTTGTGATATTCGTACAAGAAACGTAACAGATTTTGGTTGTAATAAATGAATATTACCCAGCAAACACAAAGTTACATGTAACGTGCCTGTTAGTTATAATTTCCCACTCAACAATGTAATTGTAATATAACACGTGTGTTATATTACAATTACATTGTTGAGTGGGAAATTATAACTAACAGGCACGTTACATGTAACTTTGTGTTTGCTGGGTAGTTTCAACAGCTTGAAAAAATGCATTAAATGAATTAAATCAATTTAAGACCTACTTCAAAAATAGAAAATATGCCTTTGTGTCGACATTTTGCATTAACTCCAATAAATATTCACCATATTTTGTTTTTTCGCTCACAACCATTTCAGTTAAGAAATGCTTTAGAGAATCCCATAATTCAAGTAGTCTTTCAATGCACGAATGATGTGTAAGCCATCTTGTTTCAGATACTTTCAAAATTTTGCGCTTTGTCTCTTGAAAGCATTCACAAAATTCGTTGAAAATAGCTGAACGCTTTGGACTACTGTTGATATAATTTGCAATTTTTTTTTTAAATTCTTCACAAAACTGTGGCATTTGTGCACATGCAGCGCGCGCAGCTAATGCGGCTAAATGGCAAGGACATGGAAAAGTTAATAAGTTTTTACATTTTATTTCTAATTTTTTTTTTAAGATAAATGTTTTCCTGTCATAACAGATGCACTGTCGCATGACAGGGCAAGAATATTTTGAAATGGAATCTGAAATTTATACATTTCCGATTCAAATGCTTTATATAATCTTTCTGCACTACAGTCTCTTGCATCAAGGTCTATTAATTTTACTAATGGGGTCCGAATATCTAGAGTTTCTGAATCTACGTAACGAGCTTGAAATGTCATCCATTTGTTTAATGTAATATCGGATGTTTCATCAATGTAAACAGAAAATTTTGTATTTTGAATATCAGTTACTATTTTTTCCGTCTCAACTGGGTGTAAAACATTTGTAATTATATTAGCGCATTTCGTTCGATTCATCATCATGCTATTCAAAACATCAGGATCTTTTCCTATGTTTTGAAATAAACTGAGAATCTCCTTTGCAGTTTGATAAAAAATATTTTTTTCTGCAATTAATGCCGCAAATCGTATTTCGGCTGATTTTTTTCGCTCATCAAACGTTAAAGGAGATTCCTCAGTAATTTGCGTTTTCAAATCTTTGTTTGATTTATTTGTTTTGATGTCGCTTTCTTTGTATTTATGCATATTGGATTCTACGTGTCGGTAAATGTCACACAAACCTCCAATCATTGACTTGTTACAAATTAAGCAAAAAAATGAATGTTCATCGTTTGGTGTTTTGCGTAATCATAATTTAAATTCTTCGATGTCTAGCCATTGTGGTCTAAATGTTTTTCTAACTTTTTTAATTTGTCTTATAAGATTATTACTGCATGAAGCAGTAATAATCTCATTTTCTTTGACATTGTTTCTATGGCACGCAGAATCCACATGCCTAGAAACGTGCGATGAACATGAAAAATGTTTATTGCACACATTACAATAAAATACAGTATTATCATTTAATACTGGTCTAATCCAATCTTTGTAACGGTCATCGCTAAGCCAAGTTTCCGAAAACTTTCGCTTAGATGTCTTTTTCGAATCATCACACGTTTCCATCTTGAATAATTAGGAGAAAATTAGGAAAAAATAGTATGAAAAAATAAAAACTAGAAGAAAACGGAGAATAAAGAAAAAGAGAAGGCAAAAGTGCCGGAGAATATATAGAAGGAAACTGGCGAAAGCGCCGACGAATAGAAGGAAACTGGCGAAAACGTCGAGAAATAGAAGGAAACTGGCGAAAGCGCCGGAAAATAGAATAAAGGTAAAAAAATAGGAAAGATTCAGTAATATAATAAAGACAACTGGAAAAGGATGAAGAAGAGGAAAGGTAGAAAGGTAGAAATAGGAATTAGGAAAACTGAGAAATAAGGTTTCGTACCGGAAATTTTGAGGAAAGACACAAGGACAATGTTCGCGTGGCAAAGTCAGAATAGCGACAAGACCCCCAACGGAGCAACGTAAAAACAAACGCGAGTCGCGCAGTGCTGTCAACATACATAGAGAGTTAATCACCCTGGGCCGTACGGACAAATACATTGGTTACGTTCAAAAAACACAAGTGATCAGTGAGCGGTCATTGATTATTGGTCCTTACTGAATAGAATAGAATAGAATTTATTGTTTCCCAAATGGGGTTACAAGGCGCTTTTTTTTTACACGGAGCGTTCCCGAACCGTTCACAAATACTTAAACCCTCTGCTCCCGAAACCGACCTGGCCATAAGCGACCCTTACATTCTGTTACCTCCCACTCCTCTCGCACGCCCCTTACCCCCCTACCCCCACCCCCTTCCTCCCCTTTTCCTCCACTCATCCCTTCTCTCTTCTCATTTCTTCTCTATTATTTTCTTCAACCTCTCTTCAAACCTCTCCTTCCTTTTTCCTTCTGGGACCTCTCCTCCTCCTCTTTTTCTCCTGACTTCCTCTGCTCTCCCTGCTTTACCTTCTCCATCTTCTTCAGGCTTTCTCTCCTTCTCTCCTTCCCTCCTGCTTCTCCTGCTTCTTTCTCACCACTCATCTCCCCTTCCACGTCTCTCTCCTTATCTCCTCCGTCTCTTCCTAGTAACATAAAGCATAAGACATAAATTATCTCCTCCAGCTCCTCTCCCCTTTAATTCCCTTCCTCCTTTCCTTCTCCCTCGCCTATTTCCCACTTTTCTTTCCTTATATTCCATACCCATTCTATCCCGTCCACCCACATGCTTCTATTCCCTACGTACACCTTCTTTCCCTTATTTCTCTCCTCTTTTGCCCTTTCTAACATCCTCCACCTGATTTTCCTCTCCTCCATTGACAGATCCTCATCCAACCTTACATCCCAGCGACTCTTTATCTCCGCCCTCCTCTCTAGCAACCAGTCTCTATCCTCCTCTCTCACCACCTCCGTTATCACCACTATCGTCCCCCTTTCCCCCACTCTTTCTGACACTATCCCTAACTCCACCTCCCTTCCCGTTTCCCTCTTCATAATCCCCTCTATTATCGCCTTTCTTTCTATCGCCCCCTTCCCCTCCACTCCCCTCCATATTATGTTTCTTCTTCTCACCTCCCTTACTCTTCTCTCCCTTTCCGCCCCCCTCACCCTTTCCCACCCCTCTCTCTCTGCTCTCTCCCTCATCCTCCTTTCCATTTCCCTTTCCACCCTTTTCCATGCCTCTATCCCCCTCCCCCTTTTACCATCACCGTTCCCATTTCTCTCCCCCTCTTCCTCCTCCGCTCTCTCTGCGCTCTTCCTCTCCTCCCTGCCAGCTCCTCCTGCCTGTCCCTCCTTCACTTTCCTCCCCTCTTGGCTGCTTCCTTCCTCCTCGTCTCTCTCCTCGCCCCCTCGCCACTCCTTCTCTTCTTCTCTTCTCGACTCCTGCCACCAGCTCTCCTCGTCTCTGTCCTTCCGCCCCCTCCCCTCCTCTTCCCTCTTTTCTCTTCTCCTCTCGTTCTCGCCTTCCCCCATCCTCTCCTCCCTCTTCTCTCCATCCAACTGTTCCTTTTTCCCTCTCCTACCCTCTCTCCTGTCGTCCTGTCCGATCCTCTTCTTCTCCCTCTCTCCTTCTTCGTCGCTGTCCCTTTGCGCTTCCTCTTTTCCACTGCCTCTTCCTCTCGCTTCCCGCATACTCCTCAGCTCCTCCCTCTCACCTGCTACCTCTTCTTCCCTTCTCAGACCTTCTCCTTCCAGCGCCTCTAACCTCTCTTCCAAGCCTCTTAGTCTCTCTCCGACTTCCCTCAGTCGCCTTGTCATTTCCCACCTCAATTTTTTCAACTCTCTTCCTAGCTCTTCCATTCTCTCTTCCTCCCTCGCTTCTCTCTTCTCACCACAATTTCTCTCCTCTGAATTCAGCACTTTCTCTCCCTACGCACTTTCTCTTTATCTTCTTACTGTAATGTTCTTTCGCCTCCTGTGTCGAAATCACACTGTCGACATGTGCCATCGATGGACCACGTGTGCGGAAATCCGCGTTCCCAAACATGCTACCATCCTGCCCTAGCACTCTTGCCAACTTAACTCTGTCCCCATATTGCCATTCCCTTCCTTCCACCAGATGACGTTCCTCTTCTCTCTTCGCGCTCACACCACCGCATCTCCGCGCGCACCGCCATCTGCCCTCCGTCCTTCCCCTTCTCCTCTCCATCGAAACTCTCCTCTACGTCACATCTCTCCAGCGCCCTCTCTCTGACCTCTTCTTCTCGTTCCTGCCTCCATCTTCCCCGCTTTCTTCTCTCGCTACTCCGATGCTTTCCCCGACTTCTCCATCCTAATATCTTCTCACCTCCATCTTCCTTTCACTTCCCTCCAATTACCCGTTTATTTCCCGAACTTCTCTTCCCGATTTTCCACTTCTTTCTCTCCTCTCTCTTACATTACACCCTCACAACACTATTCACTCCGGAGCTCTCTGTGCCACCTCTACTCTTAACCACGCCATCTTCCAATCTCTATTCGTCCTTACTGTTAGATCTCTAAATTTAGATCAATTATATTAACGAATTACTCAACTGTTGTGTTTTCTGAACGTAGCCAATGACGAGAGATAATCATCTCATAAAAAATAAAAGTATTTTTTCCTGATGAAAAAAATAATAAAATAACGTAGTATAAAATTAACATTATTTTTTGAAATAAAAAAATATATAAATATATTTTGTAAAAAATATATAGTTTTATAATTGTAGTAATAGCATTTTTGCACAAAAACTATATGTAATATAAATAATTATTAAAATTTATTAAACTAAACAAAAATTGTTGAAATTTATAAAATTTAATTCATTAGATGTTGATTAAAATATATGTTGTAAAATATTAATTATAAGAAAGTATTTTTCTAATGGTTATTGATTAAAAAACAAAGTAATTTCTTATTTACAATATACGCAATATATGTATAAAATTAATGGACAAAATTTTTATTGAAAAATATTACTACTAATTTTTAAAGAATTTTTCAATTAAAATTTTATTTTTGCTTTAAAAAAAAAGTTTATTCCTAATCCCTCCAATTAGAGTATTTCACGTCCAGTTTGATTTTCATCATGTTAATAGCTTCAAAAAAATTCACAAAAGTGTTTATAATCTCTTTATACCTTCGATTAAAAATCAATGTAAAAAAACTTGAAAATTATTTATTTTAATATTTTTATAACAAATATTCTTTTGGAGGTAACGATCGTCAAAAAAGGGAAAAGGCATAAATGACTCTGGTTGAATGAATTAGGGTTTAAAATATTGCATTATTTTATCCTATAAAAATATACTATTTAATAGAAAGGTTTTTTAACAAAATATTTTCTGATAAAGTAAAAAAATTATCTGTATTTTGTTTATTGCATTATTATTTTTATAAAATTGATTACAATTACAGGTAACATATTTGTTCCGCTAATTTCAGTAATTAACTATAGTAATTATTAATCTAGTATATATATACTACACATATATGTATATGAGTGTACGTATACATATGTGTACGTTTTTTAGCTTAACACTAGAATTATTAAGTTATTTTTTAACATTTTTTTATTTATAATGCTATTTTTATTTTAAAAAAGAAATATGTACACAATTATATTTTTAAATACATCATAATTAAAAGACACGACAGTGTCTCACGCCTAGGGCAGGAAGATTCGCAAGATCCATTAGAATTAAGTTGTTATTTTATTATGACATACATAAATTAAATAACTGTATAAGTATATATGTATAATATACAATTTATATACAATAAGTGTAATAAATAATTTAATAGTACAAATTTCTAATCGTCGGTCTGTAAATATGATTATAAGAGCGAGCGGAGAGTAACGCGAAAATCCGATAATTACATGAGAACGAGCGAGAAAGTAATGAAAGCGAGCGAGACGACACAGAGTCTAAAGAGCGAGCGAAACAGTAATAGAAACGAGCGAGATAAGAATAACAGCACGAGAAAAAGGCTCGAAGCTCGAGCGACTCGAGGCTCGAGACTTTCCCCCACTTTTCGTCTTGTATTTTTATCTCGCTCGTTCCTATTACCGTCTCGTTCGCGCTTCAGGCTCTCTTATTGTCGTCTCGCTCGCTCTTATTACCTTCTCGCTCACTCTCATACAGCTGTCGCTTTGTGTACATAGCACGGAACGCAACCTAAGAATTGAGCATATGAGTTATCCTTCGGATACTGGTTATAATTCATATCCACGTCGTTAATGTCCTGAGGGCGCTCACCGGCCAAAACCGACTCGCAACGTCGCTCTAGCGTTTCGCTGATGTGCGCTACCCCTTCTCCTGCCACATCTATGTGGCAAAACTCTGAAATGTGCAACACTGCGGCAGCCTGCAGTGTATCCCGAGCGTTCCGGCAGTACGAGAGACGACTCGGAGGCACAGAACCTTGTTCCTGGGATGGAGAAGGGAACTGGCGACCGAGATTAGCGATCGGATCGACAAGACAACAAAGGTCTGTTCGCATTCAATATCCGAAGCGTACTTTTTCTTTAGTTTAACCCGGTCACAACCTAACCTTGAAACCGCCCCCCCAGGGATCAATCAACCACTGCACCATCCGGGGACAAGGCGGAGGAACCAGCGAGCATGAGGAAGTACACGGCCACGAGGACAGAGACCAGAAAGATTAATGGCAAGAGCGTACTGACCGTTCGACTGGAGAGGTCACAGGACCCGGCGCAGGCAGAGGCGGGCACTCAGTGACAGTGGCGGCGCGCTGACACCGCGTTTCGCGAAAAGATTTTTGCGTTTTTTCTTTCCTTTTTATTATTATCACTGTGTTAGTTTTTATTTTAAGTTCGCTAATCATTGTTGGCATGCCCGCATAAAGTGGTGTGGATACTCATTAATAATCAGTGTTGGGTAAGATACTTTTAAAATGTATCTCGATACAGATACAGATACATATGAAAAAATGTATCTAGATACAGATACAGATACATAAATCAAAATGTATATAGATACAGATATTCAGATACTTTAAAAGTATCTCAGATACGTATCAGATACTTTTAAATTATTTAAATAAAAAAATCGGAAAAATTCAAATGTTTATGCGCAACACGAAAAGCGCATTATAAAATAAATAAATACATTTTTGTGTTGCGCACAAATAGCTGTCGCTGAACTCTTACTATCTTTTTCGAATTTTTATTTGTTTGTTGAGTCGTTGAGTGAACTTGCGTTAAATTATATTTTATTGTAATAATGATAATAATATTAATAATGTAATATGCACAAAATATAATGAATAATCTTTTATTAATTTTTTTGTTTACATTAAGATTTTTATTTTATTTGTTATTAGTAATATTAGTTTTACACACCAAAAATGCTTCAAACATATCATCGCTCAATCTGTTTCGTCGCGGTACCAAAATTTGACCACCAGTGCTAAATAATCTTTCAACCGGTGCTGATGAAGGTAGAATTGTGTTAAATTTTAAAAATAAGTGCTTTATGTGCGGAAAACGTGTGATTGATCCGATATCTTTTTGTTTATCTGAAATAAGAGAGAACTTCCATTCCAATAGTATTGTCAGATGTTATTTTTGTATGGTCTTGATCTTGATCCTTTAGAAATTTGAAAAATTGGTCATCTTCTACGGAAGATGCCGAAGAAACATCAGGAGATATTTTATTTTTATTTTTTAAAGCCGCACACTTTTTGGCTTCTGTCATAAGCAAGTTTTTGCAATATTCATGATCCACGATAGTTTTGGGAAAAATTTCTGCTTCTAATATCAAGTTTAGCCATGTCAGTTTAAGTTTAGGAACAGTCAAGGATGAAATGATGTAAGGTTTGCTACATGCACTGTCAAAATTAAATATACTATTCCTGAATCTTTTATTGATGCCATCTATTAGAGCATTCTTTAAGGGTTCGCAATTAGACAAATCGCGAAGAGTCTGTAAATTAATTTTAAGTTGTAGCAAAGCTGGCAAAACGTATCCTAAAAAACAATAGTTTTCTCCCTGTAGCAAATCAATGGTACATGCTAAACTCTTCATTACCATGAGATATTCTTCAAAAAACTCGATCTCGCTCATTTTAAATCTTGGTTTATTTAAACGGTCACAAATTTCATTTAAATGATTTTTAATCAATAGCAATTTACAAACTGCATCATAACTTGAATTCCAACGAGTTGGACAAGGAATTTGTAATTTAGTATGTGCAATTTCTTCAACAATATCTGCTGCCTTTGTTGATCTGTGTACTGTATTCCATAGTGCATTTGCTTTAGAAAATGAAGAATTATATAATTTCTTATATTTAATATTAGATAAGGCTGCACGTGCATCAGTAGTTGCAATTAAATTCAATGTGTGTGACATACACTTATATTGAGTTGGCAAAGCAAATTCTTCGTCTGAATCATCGTCAAAATTATTTCGAAGTTCAAATTCAGATATAACAATGTCATCTTCGGTTTGTAAATATTCTAGCTCTTCAATTTCGTCTATATCGAGTGAAAATATACAAAATGCTTTTCCAAAATTTGTAGCATTATCCGTGACTGTTCCTACAATCTTATCAACAGATAAGTTAAATTTTTGATGAACATTATTTAGCATTTTTGCTATTTCGATGTACGTATGAGCAAATTTCATACGACGACATGCCAGAACACAGGAATTTCTTTTTAAATTGTCATCAAGATAATGGCAAGTAATGCCCATAAAACTTCGGTTTGTACAACTCCAAATGTCTGCAGTAGTACAAACAAATTGGGCTTTAGAAATCCGGACTTTTATTTCAGCAATTGTTGATTCAAATAATTCTTCCACTTTTTTCTTTAAAGTTTTTCGTGTTGGTAACTCAACATTTGATATACCCGATATAAGAGCTTTGAATGAAGGTTTCTCAACGGTTGAAAGTGGTCTCATTTCATTAATTATATAAGATAACACAAGTTTAATAACCTAAAAACAAAAATACAACAATTTTTATTTATATAATTGTATAATTCTATGTTGAGTATAATTTTGCAAACCTGTTCTTTTAAGACCGTGTTTTTCACTAACATGTTTGTTAGTTTTGGTTGCTTTGTAGGTATTGAATTCGGATCACACGAAGATGCTCTTTTATGTTTTGCTTCTTTTTTTTGTAAAGCTTTTTTTAATAAAGCTGGATGTTTTCTCTGCATTAGAAAAAGAAAAATATATATATAGACATTATTAAGTTATTAATAAATAAAACGTCACAATAAACATGTGAGACATTATCTAGCTATCATTCCTAAATAAGATTTCAACCATGTATGTCATTAGAATATTATAATAGCAATTATTTATATACTTTTGTATATTAATTATGTTAGTTTATAAATCATTGCTTTATCAGATTTTGTTAATAAATAATTATTGCTATATCTTGAATAAATATTATATTATACGTTCCTACAACGTGTTATTTAATTATGAAAATTGTTTTGTATTATTAGAATTTAAAATAAAAAACACGATTAAGACACGAGATACGATTAAAAATTTTTTAAGAACAAAGAACATATACTTAGCAACTAGCAACATTATTTAATTAGACTTTTGGAGAAAATAATACACTAATTGCTTTCCAGTAAGTGATACAAGTCGACACAAGAGCTTTGTCTTTGTCGCTCACTGAATATCACGCAAAAAACAGAATGATTCCTGTGTCGACTTGTCTCTTGCTGGAAAGTAACCTTTGTAAATTTCTATATTATTATCTTAAAAAGATACTTGCCTTAATATGCGTATAAAAATTTCCGGTAGCATTCAATGCACCATTATACTTATGTCCACATACCGTACATTCAGCACTTATTTTTGTCGAATTTACATTCGTATCCTCAGAAACATTGGAAATTATTTTAAATAATTCTCCATCTAAGATTCCAGGAGTTATAGACATTTTTTGTAATTAATTTGCAATGTTTTTAACAATTATTAGGTTATAAACCACGTTCAATATGTTGTTTATAAAGGTGGCATTACGTGTGCTTTCTAGCAAGCGACACAGCTGACACAAGGTGCGTTCCACTTGGCGCTCGTGTCACTGGCGACTAGAGACCCTGAAAAGGGAGACTGGCATATCAGTGTCTCACTCACGCTAGTGACACTATTACACTATGGCTGTGTTTCAAAATTGCTGTCAATACTGAAAATCTATATGAATAGTGTACGTAACAAAAACTATAAATTCTCAGTACTGACAGCAATTTTGAAACACAGCCTATATCTTGCTGGAAAGCATACCTAATTACTTACGTCCATAACTATAGACTAGATAGTCGAAATATTTAGTTATTTTATACATAAATGCTATTTGCGCAAATTTAAATAAAGCTACCGACAGTATTAGCAAATCAATAATGACCATCAAAAAGAAACATTTTTTCCCACTAAAGACAAAAAGTACGTGAAAATGTATTTGAAAATGTATCTGAAAATGTATCTGAAAAGCACTGTTCAGATACAGTATTTTGTATCTAGATACAGATACAAATACTCCAATTCAAATGTATCTCAGATACAGGTCAGATACACAAAATGTATCTCTATACATGTATCTAGATCCCAGCAAACACCAAATATAAATGCAATATAACGTGAGAGTAACATGTAATATAACAGACGTTACACTCTATTTATATTATAGTTACGAAACTTTACTACATATATGTGATGTAACAAAGTTATGAAGCTATAATATTACTTCGTTATTTGTATGTTACAATAACCAGACAGTGATGTAACCACAATGTTGCGTGGTTACACAACAATTGTTTTACTTATGTTATATAAATATTATAAAATTTGAATCTTGTGAGACTCTAACCTCAATCGCACAACGTACATCTCGTGCATTAGGCGCGCTTTCCCCTAGTGGATGCTATAATGACGAAAGAGAGACGTTGTTTTCTTGCAACTTGACTTTAATCAGGTAATCCTTTATGTTTTTTAAGTCAACATTTATTAAAGATTATATAAAAAGGTGTAGAAAATGTTGCTGCATTTAATTAACATATATTAATTTTCTTATATATAATATACATCATAGATAACTTATTATAATCTTTCCTACATGTTTTGTAGGTTATGTTTAGTCAGCAACAACAATATAGATTTATAAGTTATAACCGCCTTTATATATTTTTTATTTTTGATATTACATGTTAATTCGATGCAACATGTATTGTGGAATTGACGGTACATTGATAATTATACAATTTAGATCCATCATACAATTTCGATAAAATTGTATACGCTGCTTATTCAATGCATTTTTGCACAAAATAAACAAAAAAGTATGGCAGATAAAAGTTCTACTCTATCTTGCGAAGCAATAAATTTATCGTTAAAGTTAAAACTAACAGATATGTATATTATCAAACCTATTATTGACAAAATGTATAGCGATATGTTTCTTGTTTTGATCTGCACAACTACATATTTTCATATTTAAATAATGTATTTCTTAAGTAAATTTAAAGATAATTTATTATTCGGGCTGCTAGTTTTACATTTCTGCAAAAGTCATAGCATATGTGTAAATCATACAATATATAAAGGCAGTTATAAACTTATAAATATAATTTATAAAGACGTATCATATTAAAACTAATTTTATATTACAGGATTCTGCCAATTATTCTTACATCATTCGGACAACTGTTCTTCTTAAAATTTAAAAGAACGTAAAGAATAACTGAAGTTTATAAAAGTTGAAGAAATTTTCACAAGGATTAGAACAGGTAAGAATAAATTATAGCCATTATATGTTTTTAGAATAAAACCCAGCAAATTAGAGATAGGAATAATCAAATGTTCCTTCTCAAGTTCCACTTTTGTGCACATTTCCAGAATAATCATACGCACATTCACTGGTCATTCTTAAATTATTCTATAAATAAAAATATCTTATTTTGTCTTTCGTCTCATATATGCCTATTTTGTAGTCTTTCGTCTTATATATGCCTCAATTTACAAACAATTAAGTTAGAGAATCAAAAATATAAATAAAAATTCTGAATGTGATCATTGTGAATGTATGAAAAGAATTGTATTAATTAGAATAAATTATTTTGGGAACAACAGAGTATTTAAATACTTACTTTTTAGTTTTTAATGTAACTAAGAGCTTTATCAGTATAATTCTGAGGCGTATATCTGGCTGACACAAAATGCATAACAGTTACTAAATGACTAAGACCTACAGATAATCTTTGACATTCATAAACATATTTCCTATATTACAGCCTGCGACCACATCATCGGCAGGTTAGTTGAGTGACATTAGTCTGTATACTTTGTTGTAATTGTTTCAGATCAGATTTCGCTTTTTATTTATTTCAGTAATCTAAAAAAGATGGTTGTACGATACCTTTAAGAGTCACATAGTTGCAATACAATATTAAAATAAAATTATAACATTTGTCATTATTCTCTTACCTAGCCTGCCATAAGATAATGACATACTTGAAGAACTAGGAGGTACACCTTTGGATAATCCTTTTGATATGAATTGCTCTGCCAATTCTTTATATAATGGTTCGCTAAGCTTAAACAGAGACAAACTTCGGTGAATTTTTTATCAATAGCATACACCAGCTTACAAGAAAGAGAATTTTGGTGTAACAGCCAACAATTTTTTAATAATGTATTAATAAAATTTCTTACTGCTTCTCTTTAAAATTCGAATAATAAATATGATAATAATGATAATCTCATCAAATTGCTTGTTCTTTATTAAATCTTTTGCGAAGGTTTTCTCGAAACAAGTTAGATTGTAATATAGATATTTTCTCACACAAAAAAATAAACTGTTCACTTCATCCTATAACTTTTTTGGTAAAATTATGTTATTTGATACCTTCAAGGTCCACATATTCTGTTCGGCACACTGTAAATTCCAAGCTGTGAGGTTAATCTCTCTTTTATATCTTTCTTTCCTTACTCGTCTACTCTTTCTTCTACTTTACGCTCAAATAAAGTGTTTCTTCCTTTCTTGCTTATAATATAACTAAAAATAAAACATAACACAAAGTATTAATCTTATCTCAGAATACTTACTCCATACAAAAAAATAAAAATTTTGTGAGACTTATCTGATTATACAACCCATTGTGTTAGACTAAACTTCAAATTAAGCACAGTCGTATTTTCCTTCACGATGTAAAATATGCAAATTATGCATAAAACTAAAAACTGACTCGCTGCTAACCTCGCGCACGTCATCATGTTGCGGCGTTGCGTCGGTTGCGCGTGCACCAGCGTGCAAAATAGCGAGATGCGTACATGCGCATGACGGTTTATTCGTACCAATCCTCGAATATTCTAAATACGTATTTAATGTTCTATATATGAATTAGTGTATTGGTGAGCGTTATATAATATTATTTATTATTTTCTTTTTACAGAAAACTGAACTCAAATGGAAGCGCTTGCACTCATGTCACTATCATGTCCTGACAATTTCGGATTTTATAAAACTATAGGAGACGTGATTGACGTTGAGATTGTAATTGACAGCTGGAGCAAAGCTATAATTTAGTTCAACATTACGTGAAGTTTATTTAATGTTTTTCTCTTATTTTCCCTCGTTTTTTATGTTTTTAAAAATTATTTTTAAAATATATTTACTAATAATCATAAAGTATAATATGTATACATTTGTTTAGATATAAGTTTATTTTGTTGACAAATATATGTGTTAAATATATTAAGAAGTTTATTGAAAAGACTATTTTTAATGTTATCTTTTTCCTTTATAATTATATCTATCCTTTATAATTTTAGAACTTACAATTTTCAGGAAGTCAAGTTCTTAAATTAATTTTACATAAAACAACGAAATTGCATTCAAAAGTATTTTTTGTTTTATGTAAACTTAATTTAAGTACTTAACCTCCTGGGAATTATGTGCTAAAATATATACATGTACATATATAACAACACTGTAATTATTTTTTATAACAGCAATATAATAGTTTATATTGCCATTACAAAACATCTCGGTTATAGTTATATAACAGTTCAGTTCTACGCTATATTTATGTTATGTAACTACAACATCACATGAGTAGGAAATTATAACTAACAGGAATGTTACATGTAACGTTCATGTAATATTACCTGTTACATTCCGTTTTATTGCAGCAATGTAATGGTTATATATTGGTGTTTGCTGGGATACATGTATAGAGATACTACCCAACACTGTTAATAATTATAACCTCTTATTCTAGTTTGATAATAGCTTAATGTTGTGTAACTTGAACGCGCGAGACGCACAAGTGTTCTTATATATATATTTTTTTTTCATTGAATATTACTTCTAGTTAAGACCTAGTCATAAGCGGCGCATATAAAACGCTACGCGACCGAAGTTTATTTTTAGGTTAAAAAACCTGTCATATTTGAGTGTCAGCTTAACGGCACCGATAGCCTATTAATTATATTTACTTACGTTGCATGATAATCAATAAATATAAGTTTATTCGTACAACTGTTTCCATGTGTTACCTTAGAAATGTACGAGCTAGAAAAAAAACTCGTCGCATATCTATTATTCTCAAGAATAGTTATCCAATTGCGTTTAAACATCTCATTTTTAGTTTCTTATGCATTTACTTTGTGGTTCACGATTTTATAAAAAATTATGTATTATCAATTATTAATATTTTGCCTCAAGTCCTTTAAGATAGGAAAAACAAGTTTATACATCATTTACATAAACTTATAAAATTTTAAGTTATTGCACTTAAGTGCAAACATCTGCACTTTTAAGTGCAATGCGATAAGAACAAAAGATACAACGCTAAGGCTGGATCCTCATGCAGACACCGGCGCTTTAGCACCAGCGCTCAAGCGCTGTTTCAAATGTTGAGCAACAGCCAATGAAAGTTGTCAAATTGAGAACAATCAAAGCGATAGTTTTTATCCAATTTTCTAAATAAGCTCCTAACTTTATTGTGTTTCTTTATTATGTTTTTTTGTATTAAATGATATGCAAATCTATTTGATTTTACATGTTTTTCACAAAATTAAAAAATTCGACTCTCGAGCGGCCACAACAATTGTCTAGTGACATTCTAATGACAATAGCGTGCCCAAAGTTCGACCGAGTCCAACTTTTTCAGACAGCGCAAATTCTTTGACACAAGTACATACATATATATAATGAAAGATAAAATGGCTAGATAATATAATAAGTATAGGCCATTGTTTATTTGTGATTGAACAAGTGCAAGGATGAAATGGCTAACTTTCAAATAAGTACTTCAGTAAATATCTTTTTTAATAAAATTCCGCAGTATATTATAGAAATAAATGTGTATAAATAATAAATATAATTGCACATTTCATGTTATTTAATAGTGTAATAAAATTCTGAAGAATTACATTATGTTATTTGTTAACATAAAGTAATTACAGGGAACAACGTTACGTTATTGATAACTGAACGAATTTTTAAGAAATCATGTAATTTTATTAAATATCCTCACGAAACACAAATAAAATTCTAATTTGATAATAGTTCCACTACATGGATGGCATCCCATAGTTAAACCTTCCAGGGCTTATTATTGCTATATTTATACAAGTTAACATATAAATTTTTTTGTAGGAAAACATCTGTGCATTATGTGATACGGTAATTAATATAGACATTGTGATGGACCATAGCTGTTACGAAGGTTTCAATAAAATCCATGTTGATGACGCAGGCTACGTGTATCCACAGCTTGGTAAGTTTCATCTTTTGTATCGCAATTATTAAAAATATGAAAGATTATTTGAAAATGAATTGTACAAAATCATTATTACAAGTTTTATTTTCTTAGTATATTAAACAAAAGGTTACACATTCAATAAAACGAATTTATTAATATTTTTCCATACACATTTTTTGATTTTTTAGACATTTTTATGTATCAATTGCTTATTTGACAACAGTATAACTTTCACTTCAAGTAGCAGTAGTACTTTTACTTTAAGAATTAAAATATTTCCAAATAAGCCTGAACCTACCAGCATAAATAATATTTCGTGTGATTTTCAAGTTAAACGTATGTTAACATCTTTTTATTCATTATTCATAATATTCAATATTGACAAATTTATACGTTTTTTATTCTTTCCTCATGGTTTTCTACATTTAAAACAAATAAATTTTCTTTGTAATTGTAATTTTTTTTTATGGGACCTCAACGCGCGATTTGTCCCTGCTTTATAGGCTGCGGCTGCTAGCTCGCGTTGCTAGTTTCAGCCTCATTGTTTTTAATAATTTTGAGTTAATAATATTAGGTTTTCTAATTATATATTTGTATCTATATTTCTTTAATAATATACATGAGTTTAAAACTATATTAAAATAACCTCATATCATGTACAGCTTCAAAAAACATTTCCACCAAATATACAAGCAATACGAATAAAATATTTATATATAATTTGAGAATTTTAGCTATCTTACGAATTTCAATTAGTAGCATTTAAAACTTTAGACCGTTTAGGATTTTCCCTACCTTATATTGAATTTGCAGATGATGGAATGATTGTCGATCCAATAAATGAGAGTCAAGAGGAATCATTGACAGAAGTTCTCCGCAATGAAATGTTGATCGGCGAAATTCAAAAGCGGGAACCTTTGTGGAATTTTAAAATTGCTGTTGCCGAAAGGGGCAGAACTACTGTTCAAAAGTTGTGGGAAGAGGTAGTGTCTGCTATGAACGGTATGTTAGTTAAGTACAACTGTATTTCTTTATATAAAATATTCTTGAAACAATAATGAGTTTGCAATTTATTTTACAGGTAACGTCAAGGATGTCAACGAGGCGAAGAACATATGGAAGAAAATGCGCTACAATTATAGCCGAATTGTAACACGGGAGAATAGTGCCAAAAAAGCGGTTCGGCTGGTAGTAGTATGAAAAAAAATAAATGGCCGTACTATGAAATGATGGCCTTCACTAAGGATCTTTTCATCGACAATCGAAAGTAAATAATACAATCATACATGTAACACATGGTTTTTAAATAAATAATGCGTTTCTAATCTATGTATTTTATCAATTATTTATAGAAGAAGTTCTAATATACCAACAGTAAATCTTTCGACGAACGATGACTCGGTTGCATCAACCAGTTCATCTTCATCAGCACCACCCCCAGAGATAGGGCTGAAAAGAAAACGTAAGTCGATATTTTGATGTTTAGCAAGATTTGGGGAAGGATTGTTAGAAAATGGAGAAAAGTTGTATTGAAAACTCTTTTACATTGACAATACAACAAATAAAAGAAAAAAAATTTTTTTAATTACTTAAAGAAAAATAAGATAACTCAGGTGCTAATTTAAGAGATACTTTTGTCGCATGCGCGCATACAAATTTTGTACCAAAGAATTCAGTTACTTGTCAAAAAGTTGTTCTATTAAGTTCATGTACTTTTATAGAACTGTAAAGAACCTCTTCCGAATAAGAAAAGTTTCGAAACGTTAATGTCGAAATACAAAATTTATAATACTGTTTTTTTTTTTTCCAAGAAAGAATAGTTCTAAAAGAGAAACTTCATTAAACCTTATTTTTTCCAGAACGGATAAGTTTAGATAGATAAAACTCATAATACTACTTCTTTCAAAGGTACAATTTTTTTTAGAAAAAGTACGTAGTTTTATAAATTTTATTTAAAATATTTTGTTTCATAAAAGCTACGGTCTGGTGAATTATATTTCGGAATTTTTCCTTTTCGGAAAAAGGGAGCATTTCCGTGTTGTTAACTTTTAATTATAAGTCGAAAATAATCTAACCTTTTTTGGTATAATATAAACATTGTTACAGGTCGCTCAACCGAGTCAAATAATGCAATGCTGACAAAACTTACTGCTATGTTGGACGTACCTGCACCGACATTGCCTGAACTGGTCTTACCACCATTACCTGTTATGCCACCGCAAAATGACGAAATGGAAAACGTGATAGGTCTAGTCCGGGCATCATTAAACAGAATACCTCTTTCGAAAAGACATCACTTTATTTTAGAGCTGCTTACATTTTTATATTCGCACGAAGATTCTTATAAATAATTAAATTCTTATAAGTAGATTATATAACATATATATATATATATTAGATTTTTATAAGTAGATTGTATAAGATAAGTTATATAAGATAAGATTCTTATAAATAAAAAATAAGTAACTATTTTATAACACTCATTTCAAACTTATTTTAAAAAATTGTTATCTTTAAATTTTATTAATAATCGTACTAGAACTTGATTTAATTAAAAATTGTTAAACTCACACAGCTCTAAAAATAATATATATTTATACAAAAATTAATTATTGAATTTCAGCCTTGTGTTTCAAACTTTTGAAAACTGCCAATTAACAGCACCTTCTTCATTGAAATACATCATAAATTCATCTCTCACATAAGCAGCTTCACGTGAGTGCGTATTTGATCCAAGACGACATACGTTTCGCATTCCACCTAAATTGCTCATTGTATCATAATTATCACTTAATTCTATTTCGCAGTTTTTATTATCGGCGTCCGCATCCCGTATAAAATTATGCAAGCAAACGCAAGCTTCAATTATTTTATGTACATTTTCGACGTTTGCAATGATAGGTTTTCTAAAAATCCTCCACTGTGACACAAGAATGCCAAACGTACTCTCAATCATTCTCCGTGCCCTGCTTAATCGATAATTAAAAATCCTTTGATCCACACTTAGTCCGCCTCTTCCAGGATATGGACGCATCATAAAGGTCGTTAATGGAAATGCTTCATCGTCTACCAAAATATGTGGTAGTATAGGACCATCTTCGTAAATTTGTTTAGCTGGTGGCAAATCTGCTTCCCCGTTAATTAATGCCTGCCCAATAGATGATTTTTTAAAAATTCCTCCATCGCTTTGACGTCCTTCAGCGCCAATGTCAACTACGATGAATTTGTAGTTTGCATCGCATATGGCTAATAATACTAAGCTATGACTGCCTTTATAATTGTAGTATGTCGAACCCGAATGTTGTGGTGCCTACAAAATATATACATTAATATATGTGATGACGGTCGCGAAACCATACCTTAAGTCGAAAAAATATTTTTTTTTTGACGGGGTAGAAAATTATCTTTTTAGCACAAAACAAAAAAAAATAGTTCAAACTAACAATTCAATTTTTTAATACATTTTCAAAGTTTGAATAATAGATAAGCTGTTTCAAGTTATTTGCATTATTTAATCGATAAAAGACAACAATATAGTTTATCAGGATGAGAATTATACTTATGTCACAGATTTTACCTAGAATGCCGACCAAATTCTGAGTTTTGTAATTATTAAAACTTACCTGAATTACTACATGTTTTCCATCAATAGCATCCACACAGTTTGGAAAATTCCATTTATGTCTGAAATTGTTTCCACTTTTTTCCCAATCTTTTGATTTTGGTACTGGCAGAACCAGAGGAGCTAATTTTGTCCACAGTGCTTTACAAGTTTCCGAAATTATTTGAGATACTGTTCTTGTTCCAACACCAAATTCATATGACATAGACACTTGACTGTCACCTGATGCTAAGTACCTATTCATTAAATAAAATAATGTAAGTAATATTTAAAAATAATTGATTTCAAGTTGTGATAAAAACCCTGCTTTTTAAAATTATTTAAATCAGATTTTTAAAAATAAAATTGAATTGATATACACAAATATTTTTGTCAAACACAACATACCATGATAATATTTATGGATGTGTATAGCTTTAGATGGAAAACTAATTTTTTTCTCGATATATTTAGTGATAAGAAATAAATTAATAATAAAGATTTAAATAAGCATAATTGTTAGAGATTGTGGAATGCCTTAAAAAAAAACCACGAATTGAATCATACCAATTCTGATTTCTCTAATTTGCACATTTAAAAATTACAAACGTTAAGTACCTTAATGTCAATAACAGACGCTCTTCGGGTGAGATTGGTATCCGTATCGCATCCTGTTTAATAATTATTGGAGCAAGCAGTGCTAATAGATTTTCGAATTGTTCTTTGGTCAGGCGACAGTAATTTCTGAACATTGTTGAATCATTTAAAATGATAGGGTACACTTTATAAAAAGCGCCAAAATCTTGTCTATTCTGACACAATTCCGATATCCAAAAGCGTTTTCGTTTGTATTTGTTTGTTTCCTTTATAATACTTAACGCAGCTATTATAGCCAGTAATTTACGTCGTTGTAAGATTTGTTCATTATACATGTAATAATCTCGTTTATATTTGAGTATTGCTATTTGCACTTGATAATGATAAAGACTCTTTGGATCCATAACTAATCAAAAAAGAAAAAGGTATAATTATTTGTTCTTCAAAGGGCTTCTCAATAGCGATGAATGCAACATATATAATTAGAATCACAATTCAAAAATAAATTAAAAATTTATTACTTGTTAACCATGATCGACCTTTACATAACAATAGAAAATTCAAGAAGTATAAAATCATGTAATCAGAGATAGGCTGAAAGATAGATTATGCTAAAGGATTTCTTGACTACGGCAGTTTTTTACTTTCTATAACTCCATACAGGACCACGCTCACAATTTCATAAAAATCATGAGTTTGTGTATGCGCATGGCGCCCATGTACATAAATGAGAAAACAGCTTTGCTGTGGAGTCGTAGAAAAATGTAGAAAGTAAAAAACTGTTGCAGTCAAGACTTTCTTTGGCATGATCTATCTCCCTACTCATCTTTGATATAATATGATCTAGTATTTTTTTATTATTTACGTGTATTTTATGCTAACAACACTTGAATGGCGTTAGACAATCAGCACGTATCTCCTTGAAGAACGACCTATTTAGCAGGCACAAGCACAACAAACGTAGTATACTTCTGGCTCAAACTCTGGAGAAGAATCGACAAATCGTGCTGTACGAGGAGCGCGTGGTTGAGGGACATAACGAGATTAATCGCTACTGTCCGAATGCCTAAAAAATAAGTTGAGCATTTTTGGTAGGTTATTGTCAAATATTTAATAAAACTTTTAATTTCATATAATTCCACTTTCGTAATTGTAATTTTTTAGAATTAATTGACCAATTAACTTATTTATATCTGTAAGCGATCTTTTCGATATGTACATATACATATATAATTTTTACACTAAAAATACAAAACTTGCTCAAATTTGTTGAATAATCGAGTAGTCCACAAGAAAAATTTAGAAAAATGTGAGTACCTATATTTATGATGGCACATTACACACACACTTTGGCGTTTAAACGCCAAAAAATCATGAAAAATTTAATCCTCATGACAGCGCCGTTGCTTTAGCGCTGTTTTCTTGCTATTTACCACCACCACCCGTTTTTCACCAATTAGCGCTCGGTGTCAAAGCGCCGGTGTCTGCATGAGGATCCAGCCTAAGTCCAGAAGGGCAGCTCCAATGTACCATTTCCACCCCAGAGTGCACCTCCATGATTGGCTGAAGGCTCGAGAGTGGGGGAGACGTACCGGCATCCGCACCACGGCAGCGTCGCATAGCGCCAATTTGTCCAAGTCAGAGGAGAGGGGGAAGACGCGTATGCCGCGCGCCCGAAAACCGACGCCACGCGTGATTGGCGGAGCGATGCGAGTTGGAGGAATCCCCACACTGGTACTTAAGCGAGCGGTGGGAGCTCTCGTGAGCTTTCGCGCGCGAGAGATTGAACGTACAACATCCACGTTACATTGTGGCGCGTTCACAGCGACTATTCTCGAATGCGAGTAGAGAAGACAGTCGTCCCGTGCGATCGTTCCGTGCCTCGCACGTAAAAAGCAAGCGTCCG
This sequence comes from Monomorium pharaonis, assembly GCF_013373865.1. Lineage (NCBI taxonomy): Eukaryota > Metazoa > Arthropoda > Insecta > Hymenoptera > Formicidae > Monomorium > Monomorium pharaonis. The sequence continues at coordinate 31,231,648 of NC_050467.1, read as the reverse complement.
CGCGTTAATTAAGTGCGCGCGACGAAGAGGCAATGAAGCTTCACGCAATAAAATTGCGAACACATCACATCGTTTACCCGTTTGTGAATCAAGCGTCGTGAACGAGCGTGTGTACAAAACTCGTGCGTTTAAACAATCGCGGAGACACACGAAGACTCGTACATGTGGCGTGACGCTAAGAGGGAGTGATTTTGTGTTAACAGTAACCTGAAATAAAAAATATTTGTTATTGTTTATAAAAAACATAAAGTGTTGTTCACTCACCTCATTTCTCGTGTGAGCCCTTTCCCGACGGCATCATCCTGGGCCTGTAGAAAAGCATCTCGCGAACCAGCGGGACCGCGGATATCACATAACCTCAAATTTACTTACCCGACGGCGTTCCCGTGCGACGATCCGGATCCTAGCAATGACCTGGAGGGACAGCAGCGGCAGCAGCACCTGAAACAAAAAGAAAAAAGGAAACTAGTAAGCAATTAATACGCGTAGTGACCCGCTCGAGACACAGTGCCGACATAACCTGCACAGCGTGTGAAGTGTTCTCCGACGGCGGCGTTCCAGGGCAGCGATCATGTAACTTTTCCCCTAGAGCGGAAACGTGAAAAATGAAAAGTTTCACGTGAACTTTATGATTCCGCGCGATCATAAAACTTTCCGCGCGATCATAAAACTCTCTGAACAGCGCAAATGTGAAGCTTTTCACGTGAATTTTTTCGCTATGGAACTTGCTGGCGGAAAAGCGGAAAAGGGAATTATTAAATATACTTCGGCATGTTAATAAACGTGGTACCAATGATACATTTGTATTGCATTGCAGTTATAAGGTTATATACGTATAAGTTTGTAGACTTTGTGATATAAGTATAATAATTATATATTATTTTTATAATATTGTTACGCATAAAAGTATGGCTCTGGCATGGTGGGTTATGCAAATTGCTAATAATGAAGAAAGAAATTTATTAAGGACACAAAGAAGAACTCTACATGATGCAGTTAACCCTTTTGAAATTCCAGAATCACAATTTTGTTCTTTATATCGGTAAATAAAAACTTTAGCAAGTAACGTTAAAAATAAAGAAGGAAAGCATAAATGTAAATTACGTAAATAATATATTTTATATATTTTAAAATAAAAGCAATTTATATGTATAGAATTTTGAATTCATGCATGCATTGTAGTTTTTGTCTATTATATACTTTGTTTATTATTTTGTTTTATGTAAAATATATATGTATAAATAAAGATATTTTTTATAAATATTGTTACGTCCGGTGGACTTAACATTTTTCTTCTCGTTGTCCTTGTAAAGATAATAATTAAGTAAGAGAAATCGTATTCTAACGGTCGCCGAGAGCAAGAAATGTTTGCAGAGGATCGCTCTATCGTCACGCACAAGTTCGTGAGATATAGCGACAATTTTAAATTTTATTTTTTGAGGAATAATAAATACATAAACTGAAGGAAATAGTCATCAAACAAATGCATAGTTCCCCATCTGTAAACTATTTTGAGAGCGACCGTTAGATATAATTTTATTCTTTCGGGAAGTCTGGACAATGTCGAGTCTAGAATAAAAAAAGAATAAATAATAACTTTATTACCGAACATTACTCTGACAATGCCCTGGATCGGTACCCGACGCTAAGCAAAGGAAAAGGGAAATATTGAAACTCAATAAAAATTAAAATCTTCAAACAGGGAACTTCCGGAAACTATAAAAATTTATTATTCACAGCAAAAACGCTGTCCGTGCTCAATCAATAAAAGTATGTTCTTACTAAAATTCTACAGGAAGACATAAAGACCCTTTTTTTGCTTGCTTGTTGTTTGAGTGACCTAAAGATAAGAGGAGCGAAAATTATAAACATCCCTCTCCTATACTCAAAACCAAAACCAAATCGGGCGGAGACGAGAAGAGATGGACCAATAACTGATCATCTTTACGAAATAATAATTTCACGAGTTCCCAATAGACAAGCTCCAAATTTGGTGGTTTTAAAAGGGCCCACCAATCCAAGAATGACACCGCCTACACCTTAACCCTTCCCTTCGGAAAATTGAGTATAAAATCGCGATCCCAAAGACCGCGAGCAGCTTTTTCCGCTTTTTACTCTTGACCGAGTGCGAGTCCAAGAATTTTCGTCGCGAGTTTCACGATTGCTCGAGTGCGAGTCGGGACAAATATTAACAAAAAGCGAACCGCAAGTGAAGTGAGTGCACTGGTGTACTTCCGTGGGTTATCACTCTCCAGTTCCACCAGCCTAGAGTCCTGACGGACTGACTTGTTCCGGCCAACCGAGAACCGCCCGAGTATCCAGAGACCGGCACTCCGGATTACGCTCCCCCAAAGGAAACATCCCGACAAGTAGTAAGTCTCTAGACATAAATTTTCACCGGGTCCCGATTTCCGTTATGTAAAGTAAAACTTAAAATTGTAGTGGACAATAGTTTCTTCCATCGTAATCGGTCGAACTTAAAAAGAAACGGAGACGGGCGATCAGGCGGGCTCGCGCTTATTCGGACCCTACCACGCTCACTTCGCATTCAGACGACTGTTCACCTTCGACGGGAAACGGGGACTTCGACCCTGCCCTTCGAGAGTCCGACCGGCTGATCCGGTGCGCGGATTCAGAGACGGTCATTCGAGAGTCCGACCGAGCGTTCCGGTGCGCGGATTCAGAGACCGTCGCTCGAGAGTCCGACCGGCAGATCCGGTGCGCGGATTCAGAGGCGGTCATCGTCCAAACATCCGAAGATAGCGCCCACAACACTCGTAATTTCGCCACGGTCTCGGATTCTAGCAATAAACAATTTTCTTCACCTCCTCCTCCCTCACCTCACTATTCCCCTATCAGTTCTCCCGAACCAGAAAAGGTTCCTCCGCCACCTTCACCCACATCATCCCTTGAGTTTTTAGCCGAATTCCCCCTCCTACCACCCCGTCTAAGATATTACTATTACGATGGCACCCAAACCTCCTTATCAGAAATTTTAGAGCAGTTTCCTCTCAAATTAGATCCTTTTCTCCACCATTTCCGAGACCTTACAATTAATCCGGAAGCAATTGATCCGGAAGTCCTTCTAGACATACTACCCGCCCTCGCTCCTAACGATCCTATTTTGGTATTTACACCGTACTATTTCGATCCTTTTGCTATCCCCGCCGACTTTTTCTATAACTTCTTTCCCCCTTCATACGCCACAGTAGAAGAATTACCTTGACATACAAATCTCCTCCCGATTTAAAAAAAAAAGAAAAGATAATTGTATTAGCTTTTTAGCCGATCTTAATAATTATTTTGTAATTATAATATCTAAATTTTATATTATTCTAACTATGTTAGCCGATCTTTTGAATTATTATTATTATATCTAATCTTCCATTATCTGTGATTATGTTAGCCGATCTTTCGAATTATTTTTGTAATCATGCTAGCCGATTTATAAACTATTATTATTATGTATGTTGCCCTATTCATTCAAATTATTATTCTGTCACCTTTTTCATTTTTTAATATTAAATTTCTTATTTATCATTATGTTAATCAGCATGAAAATTATTATTGTATCCATGCAAATCTACCCAATATTATACCGGCAGAATTAATAGTATTTTTATAAAACATGATTTCAGCGCCAATTCTAATGTACTAAAACGTTCAAATAAATTCTTTATATGTAGTTTTAAATAATTTTTGTTAACTATTTAATTTCAAAAACCACCCCCGGATCTCCAATCCCCAATCAAAGATTGCACCAGGTCCAGTCCCGAGTTAAAGTGATTCAATTCACTGACTCAAAACTTGGACCACGAGCGCATGACACAGAAACCGGGTTATAACGGGCTTGAAATGGCACGCTGACCCATATTCTGCGTTGTAAAAAGTGCGTTCGACCCAAGGCACCTACCCTCTTTTATTGTGTGCCTACGGGAATTCTATGAGTTTGTTGCGTTCTTCCTTGCCTTACCTTCGTATCCGAAACAGATTAAATTTCTTAAGGCTGGACGTAACAATATTAATGCATAGGTTATCAAAAGATGCAACGTTAGCTTTGTGTGAAAATATACAACCTTATGTGCAAAGATCTGTAAGGCCAACAGCAATCCCATTAGAGTTAAAGGTAAAATATGATCTTAAATTAAAAATGAATTTATTATGTTGAAATATATATATGTATATTTGTGTGTGTGTAGTTATATGATACAAATAATAATTTGTTAAATTATTATAATCATATATTAAATATTTCTTTTTTAATTATAAAGGTTTTAGCTACGCTAAGTTTTATAAGTTCAGGATCTTATCAAAGAAGAGTTGGACAAGATTTTTTAAGCTGTATGTGCCAGGCATCTATTAGTGGAGCAATACACGAAATAGTACATGCGATAAATGCCATAATGCCACAATAGATAAAGTTTCCTGTGCAAGCTAATGAAATTGAAGCAATCCAACAACAGTTAGTAGCTTACAATTTATTATCAATTTAAACTAATATTAAATTAATATTAACAAATTTATTTTTTATTTTGTAAACATTAAAACAATTTATTTTTTGTTGTTCAATTTTTATTATGAATATTTATAATTTCAGAAATGTCTTATATTATAAACATTAAAATATATGCTTATATTTCAGATTCTGGATTAATTCCAATTTCCCAAATGTAATAGGAGCCATTGATGGAACACATATTGCGATATGGCCACCTGATAAGAGAAGAGAACATTTATATATAAACCGAAAACTATATCATTCTTTAAATGTCATGATAGTAAGTAAAAATTTAATTAAATAAAATTAATAAAAAATGAACACGGCAAGGAGCGACATAACATTGTAGCATGGAAAAATACAATTTTAATAATATATAAAATAATTGGAAACATCTTTACAACTCCAATGTAATAATCTATAATAAATCCTCCAAATATTATCTATATAATATATTATTTAAACTGTAAAAGATCTTTTATAATAGAGAGCAAGTAAAGCCTCACACAATTTTCTTGTTTACTTAATTAAGATATATATAAATATAAATATTAAAAATTTCTATTGTTAATTTTTTAAATTAATTTTACATTTTAGGGTAGTGATTACAATGGCATAATATCAGTAGTAACAAATCATGGAGGTCGAACACATGATGCCAGGGTTTAGAATTCATCTCGGTTATCAAGGCACATGTTAGAATATGAAAATGGAAGGAAAATGTATGGTTGTTGGGTAAGGCCTCTCCATCAACACACACATACACACACATACACGCGCACACGCGTATACATATACCCAGCAAGCAAAATGCTAGCAGCTTGCCGGCAATATGCCAGCAAACTCGAGCATGATATCGCAGCAGATTTTAATCTGCTGCTTCCTCATTAAGCTTAGTTTCTAACAGCACAGATTATCAACATAAAATATTGATAGAAATACAGCAAAAATCGAATATTATCTGCTACCATAACATGACAGCAAATTCATAGTAAATATCGAACACAATCTGACAAATTAAACAAACGCAGAAAGACAGCACAAACGAAGCATGAAATGCTATCACGCTGCGACACCAGAAACGCGGCGAAGATACAGCACGATGTGTCACATGAAGTACTGACAGCAAAAATGCAGCAGAAATCGAGCAGAGTCTGCCATCATGACATGCCGGCGAAAACGCAGCAGATATAGAACGCGATCTGCTTTATCGGTTGTGACGGCAAAAACATAGCAGAAATCGAACATCAAGCTGTCGTCACAAGTAATCGCAAAAATATAGCAAAAATTTAACACGATATGACGTATTATTAATAATTTTTAATTAGTAAAATAAATAATTAATGTATGCAATGTACATATGTTTATTAATATTATTATTACATTTAATTTACATTATATAATTTTATAAATTTGATGATATTTAATTTACATATACATTACGAATTATATATTTTATGATTATATACTTAAATTTAAATGTGGCGTTTTCGACTGACTGCAGAGAGTTAATTAAATCCAAGATGATATCACATGCAAGAACCGTCCAATTTGAACTTTTTTTTATATGAAGGTGAAATCTTTGAGAAGACTTCTGGGAGGATCAGGCCCGGGAAGTGTGGGATTCGACGGGAGACACGTCGGGCGATCAATCTTACTACCGCCTACTCATTAAAATCTATTATAGAGGATTCATGGCTCCTGCACACAGGACGCGGCAAAGCGGCATCGCGGTGGCCAATCACCGTCTTGCTTTTTTATTAATACATATATGTGTTATATGTATTAATAAAAAAGCGAACCCGCGATTCCGCTTTGCCGCGTTTCTAGCTACATTTTATTAATTTAATGTGACATCATGACATATCTGTTTTTTTATTTAATTTTTAGTGATATATTGTGTCAACACACAATGTCTGATTTTTGTTTTGTTAATGTCTTTAAATTTTGTTGTACTTTTGTTGCATTTTTGGGGGCACATTGTGACGCAAAGTCTACTCGATTTTTGTCGTGTTTCTGTTAATGTTAGTTGAAACGGCAAACTGTAATTGCTTGCTGTCCAACTTTTGCCAGCATAATATGTGTCAAAATTTTTCAGTTCGTGCTCTCGGCAGGTTTGGCTATCTGGGTAGTTTATATAATTTTTCACAAATTTTTTACTGACATAAGATTTATATTTATTATGTAGGTATAGATATTTCTTAATTTTTGAACTTGTTTTCTTTTTTAGGAGATTCGGGATATCCATTGTTACCTTTTTTAATGACGCCAAAATTAAATAAATTGCCAAGGTCTCCAGGAGCGTCATATACAGATGCTCATGTTAGAGCGTGATGCTCTGTAGAGAGAACAATAGGAGTATTGAAAGGGCGCTGGAGATGTTTACATAAAGAAAGAGGTTTACATTATTCTCCAGAATTTGCAGGTAATGTTATTCGTTTATATAATTTATTTATAAAAGAATATCTTTAAAATTACTGTAGAAATTTATTATTATCTTTATTTCAGCACTTATAGTAAATGCGGCTTGTGTACTACATAACATTGCCAAACAGTATAACGTTCCTGATGCTGAAATATATAGAGATGATTTCGAAGAGGAAAATATTGAAGATGACGACATACTTGCAAGAGATATGCGTGCAAGAGGAAATCTCGTACGAGAGACAATAATCCAAAGATATTTTACATAAGCACTATTTTATTCAATTTTATTATTTTGTATATTATTTTACATATTATAAAATAAAAACTTAAAATAATATCACACATATTTTATTAAAAACTAATATCACATTTTATTTATGTGTGTAATGAAAATATATTCAATAAAATAATCAAAAATAAAACAAAAAAAATATAAGTAACTCAAAATTAGATTAATATTGCATATATAAAATATATATATGTGCAAACTGTTGCAAAATAACATTTAAATTCTTATCTAAATATTTTGGAATCTTAAAGTATTTCTTGTTTTTCATATTAAAGTCTCAGTTCCAGCCTATGATTTCAAAGCTGTTTTGATTCCTATTAGCTCGGATAAAATATTTTTTTGTACTTAATTTCTTTTTCTTAAGTTTTACTTCCTTTTTCTTTAATCTTACTTTTATTTCTTGTAATTTTAACATATTATGTGACATTTTTTGCATTATATTTCCTATAATTTAAAATTAATATTTATTAAATTAGAATTTATAAGATTTTTTAAGTAAGATATATACATATATTAATATGTATAAGAAAATTTTTATAACATAGATTACCTCGTATTGTATTATTTATTTTAGGTGTATTAACTTTTTCTCTTTTTTCTATATTGTGTGATGGTATATTTTCAGAATTCTCTTCATTTCCATTGTCTTCATTTATCATGTTATGATTATTTTGCATGTCTTGTTCCGTTTCATTATTTTTTATTTGTATTGTGTCTTCTAAAATAGGATTTTCTTCTGTATTTCTTAAATTCCACCTTCTGGAATGTTTTCTAGTCCGGCTGCCTCCGGTGTCAACAATTGTACAACTTCCTCTTCAAAAGGTGAGAAAGCTATTTTAGGAGATGGACCACCACCACTTGTACGTAACTGCGTCTCTTTGCTTCTTTTTTTAAAATATAGTTTTTCATATCTTTCCATGTCTATAAAAGTATGTTAACAAAATTATGTTTTATAATAAATATATTTGTTATTTAATGTTATAAAACTAAATAATACAAATATTATATAACCTTTGCCCATTCTTTACTATTTTTTTGAGGACCTTCATGAATTGAATTAATGCCTTGTGCAATTTCATCCCACAATTTAGCCTAAAAATGTTTTTAATCGTTATTATTTTTGTAGAATTAATTATTTTGATAACTGAGTGTATAATTTGTATTGATCTATGTCGATCCATGGTGTAAAAATATCAGATGAACCATTGCGCATAATGCCGTGACGTCAGTATACGTCACGTATTAGTGAGCCAATAAAAAGATGACCCAAAATGCAAGCGCAAAATTGAAACGCTGAATTAATTGCGTAACATAGGCTACGTTCCGAAACTTATTGCAATAACACAGTCATATATTTTATAAAAATGTATATTTACAGATCTTATAGTGTTTTTTATGTGGTTTGTAGCTTTGCTTACAAAGTTATCACGCACAAAAACACTCTGAAATATATAGACACTTAACCTCTTTTGCTACATACATCTTATACAATAACACAGCCTTATTTTTTATAAAATTACTTACAGATCTTACAATATGTTTTTAACATTGTTTGTAGTTTTGCTCAATAACGCAGGCTATCGCACAAGACACTGTGATTATCGCACAGAAATACTTAGGCTATCGCATAGGAATGCTCAGGGACACGATGCATTGAGTGCGGCCATTTTGGATTCATGCATTTTGGGTCAATTGCTAATTGGTTGTTACTTTGGCTACTGCGCATCCACGGGAATGGTTCACCTGGTATTCTTACACCATGTGTCGATCTATGATTGTATTTAAAAAATGATGTTAACTATTGTCATCTTCGAATAACTGTCTACTACTTTAGATTGTTAATGTCCTTTAAATAAATTAAATCACGGACTTTTAAAACACGTTATTCATATATAAATATATATTAAAAACCAACAATTTCTTAAATAATTATTTTTTAACATAATTATTTATTATTTTGTAACGAGCCGTTCCTCCGCCACGTTAAGCCATATAGATACGAGGCCGTTACCCTCCTACCTCTTGTAGTCCCCTCCGCTTATCTCGGTCTCCCCGCACATCTCCGCTCCTCTTATCACCAAACGGGGGCTATAAAAGCCCTCCGCTGGTGATAAGAAAGCAGATCTCCCCGGTCTAGCGAAGTGAGCCGACCGATCCTCTCAGCGAATTGAGCTGAGCCTCCAGAGCACGCACTGAGTGCCGAACATAACCGCAAACCCGGTTTCCTTCACTGAGCGCTTCCTCGCGCCACGCAGTGAGTGGCAGAACACCGCCCCGCTCGTCACCCGGATCCCAGTACGCGTACTGAGCTACCAATCCCGACCGCACACGGAGACCCCGCACTGAGGGGAAACCGCCGACGCGGAGGATCATCCACGCGGGATGATCCACGACGATAACAACAGCTGATCGACGAACAGCTGATCACCGTGGCTGTCGAGCCGAGCTCCGCGCCGTACCGCGCAGTCGCGCACCGCTGCGACCAACCATAACGCCGCACCGACCGACTCGGCGAATAGGAGCGCCGCGCCGCACCGCGCGGCCGCGACCGTAACGCCGCAGCCAATCCGGCTACCGCCGTGACCGATGTGAACGCCGCCTCGCACTACACCGCCGAGACTACACCGCCACGAACGCCGTAATCGTCAAGAACGGCCGCTACCGCCGATCGACACACCGACCGACCGATACACGGGCCGTACGCCCGCCGCAGCCAATCCGGCACCGAATACTCAACGCGCACATGCGCACCGCGACACACGTCGCCACAGCGAATCACCCGCGACTCGTATAGCGAGATCTTAGGCTAAGTTGTACATATTAGAGCAGGGACACTGTAAATATTAGTTAGGCTTAGAACATAATAAATACTACATGTTAACTATATACCGCATGCCTCCGTTATTCATTCAACCAGCCCGCCGCCCGAACCCTGGATTGCCCGCGGCTATCCGTAGCCCATCATATTTGAAAATTCACGGTTACAATTTTTTAAATAATTATTTATATGATATATATTTTTTAATAACATTACCAATTTTAGTCGACTCTCGCATTTTCTATCTATTCTACCCGTTACTAATTCGGGATTGTTTTAAGTAATTCAATAAAGCTTCCTTTTGTTTTATTGTCACATTCATGTTTAATTATAACAGGATAAAATATTATTCTCTTACAGATTAAACAAGCCGGAAAATAGGTTATGTATATGCTTTCCAGGCATCCAAGCCACATACGTAATTGCCATGCGTGAAAAGTTTCACGCGAAATCTAGATAAGTGAAAAATGAAAAGGGAAAAGGAAAAATGAAAAGTGAAAAGTGAAAAATGAAAAGTGAAAAGGTTCACGTGAAAGTTCATGATCGATACCCAGAGCGTAACAGCGGGCGTTCTAAAGAAGGACGAGCATCCACATTATCATCCTTGCTCCTGGGAAGGTGAAAGGAGCTGGCGACCGAAAGAAAAGAGCGAACAAAGGTACGTGAGTCCAAGTTCTCGCATGGTAAGTGGTTTACGCCAATCGAATTTCCGGTCACAACCTAACCTTGAGACCGACCCCCAGGGAAGACGAAGCCGCCGCACCATCCACTACGAGGCTGGAGAAATCAGCAAGCATAAGGAGATACACGGCCACCAAGACCGAATCCAAGAGGGTCAACGGAAAAAATACGCTCAGCATCAGGCTCGAGAGGACCCTGGACCTGGAACAAGGATAGCCGCGCCCAGCTAACGCGCTCGGTCGAGTGTGCCCGCATGCACAGAACATTGTTGCTATATTTTTATTTACGTTTATATATCGTTATAGTTTGCATCCTTTTACATGTATATATATAATCATGCTAAGAATATCTAAAATTAAACATAACCTTTCATACGCATCTTATTATATAATTAGCATTAGCACACATCACACATTAAGCTAGCGATCGTGCGTTCCTCGTTAATGTATGATACCCGGGACGAGGAAAGGTCCGTTAGTTTATTTTTGTATTTGACAACAAAAGCGTTTATTTTAACATTTTTTCTACGCTCACCGTGACTGCCCTAGCATATACATATACAGCTTTGTTTGTGTGCCACACCTTTAAATATTACATTTTGTATTTAATAAATATAAGTTTATTCATTAAATTAAGTTCCATAAGCTTCCTTAAAAATGTACGAGCTCGGAAAGAGACTCGGCGCGTATTTGTTAGTTACAACCTTAACGATTCAATTTCGTTTAAACATCTCATTTCTAATTTCCTACGCATTTACTTTGTGGTTTACTATAACATAAAAAATTATGTATTTTCAATTATTAATATTCTGTTTAAAATTCCTTGAGATAAGTAAAACAAGTTTTCATATCGTTTACATAAATTTATATAACTTTAAGTTATTGCACTTAAGTGCAAACATCTGCACTTTTAAGTGCAATGCGCTAAGAACAAAGGAAACAACGCTAATTCCAGATAGAGCACTAGAAAAGTAGGTATTCTCACGTCCGCCATTTTTCTTCAAACTAGGAAAGTAACTAGCATGAAAAGTTAGGTATGTTTTGAATATATATATACGTCAATAATTTTTACAGTCTCGACGTCATAAATATCATGTCTTCGTTTCATCGCATAAAGTTTGATGCTTTTAAAATGCCTGGCTGCGTTGCATTAAACTGCAGTAATCACAGTAGAAATGAATTTCGACTTTTTGCAATTCCAACAAATGTAGATCAACAAAAAAAGTGGCTTCAAAATCTTCGCCGTGAACAGTGGATACCATCCAAGTCAGCCTGTGTCTGCGAAGTACGTCCAACACTGTTAGAACATGATTTGTGCCTCATTGAAATGAAAATTAATTGTTTTTCTTATTACAGGTACACTTTGATGATTCACAATTCGAAAAGAGACGTGCCGATGGCTGGATAAAATTAAAGCCAAATGCGGTTCCTACTATATTTGATATTTATAATTCATCTCTCGGAATTGATCCACCTCCAAAAAAGTTGCTAAACAAACTAACAGAAAAAAATAAAGTTGCTGCCACATGTGTACAAGAAGTTCCAATTATTCCAGAAATGGTAATATTATTTAATACATTTTTAGTTCTTAATAAACATTGTTAATTTTTATTCAAAAAACTTTAATATTGTTCAAAATGTTGCAGAACATCGATTATGCTGCCCAATTAAACCATGATGTTTTAAACGAAGTATCCAGTGTGTGAAAAAGTTTGCAGCCATCTGATAGCAGACAGACTGCTAAAGAAAACAAAGTACGCCATTCATTTTCTAAATATTTCTTGTGAATGACAAATGGCATATATATTAGAGTTTGAATCGCGTGAAATTATATTAATATTTTTATATTATCTCGTAGTCTTAACTTTCCATTGCAAAATTTAAGTTTGCATATTAATTTGTAGGTTATCGAGGAAAGCAATACGTTACAAAGGGAAAACGAATATTTACAAAACAAGCTGCAATCTACTCAGGTAGTAGTCGGTTCATCTTTAAAAAAGGAAAATGAAATGCTGAGCAGCCAAATAGACAATCTGAAAACTGCAATAAAGGAACATTTTAACAGTGAGCAGATCACATGTTACAAGAAGGGAAACTTTCGCATTGGTCTAATGAAAATATAATCAAAGGCCTGAAATTTCGGAGTGCTCTGTCTGTTCATGGGTACAATTACCTGCGAAGTACTGGCTATCCTTTGCCTGCTTATAGTACGCTCTCCCGACGAATCCAGAATTTCAAATTAAACTTTGGAATTTTTGAGGATGTTCTGGAACTTCTGAAATTCAAAGTCGAAACGATGGATTTCATGGACAGATATTGCATATTGTCTTACGATGAAATGGTTATATCAGCTCAACAGGATTATGATAAAAGCAATGGTATATTTTCGGGCTATGTAACTTTAGGACAGAATAAGGATGTTCTTGGTGAGAAAATTTATTTAGTTTTAATTCGAGGAGTAAAAATCATTGGAAGCAAATACTTGCTTGCCACGTGACTCAAAAAGAAAGCATTGATCCTAAAATTGTTAAAAAATTTATCGAAGAATGTATTGTATGTGTCGAAAAGTGCGGTCTGTATGTCTTAGCGTTATCTTCAGATTTGGATGCTAGAAATAGGAGTTTATGGTCTTCTATGGGCATAACCATTATGAAAGATGTATCCCATGTAAATTCATTCCATTTCAACGGACACGACATTTACGCAATACCTGATGTTTGTCACATTTTGAAGAATTTAAAAGCTGCACTCTTAAGATAGGAGGTGTTTTTACCAGAGGCATATGTGGAACAAGAAAAGCTTCCATCAAACGTTGTAAGAGGGTCGTACGTCAAAATGTTGTGGGAAAAAGAGATTCACGAGGGGAGAGAAGTTCGACGCTTGTATCATTTACGCTTCGAAGATGTCAATCCGACCACATTTGATAAAATGAATGTAGGAGCGGCAGTTCGTTTTTTCTCTTTACAAACTAAAACCGCGTTGAAAATGGCAGTTGCCGAAAAAGAACTTCCGGAAGAAGCTTTAACAACAGCTGCCTTTATTGGAGCTGCCTTAATTAAAGAGTGGTTTTCTCTTGTATCGTCCAAAATCCGAAAAGCATCAATAACTTTAAGAAACTGCGATCAAAAATATATTTTTCTTTATAAAATTAACGTTTTGTTTGAAAATATTGTTTTTCAAAAAAATTGGAAGCCGCTAAATTATGCCATGATTCTGGCAACTTTGTCTCTTGTTGATATGGCTGAGTTTTTGTTTAAAAACAAATTCGAATTTGTTTTGGGTCATCGTTTTACTCAAGATGCAACCGAGAACATTTTTTTTTTAATTCGTAGAAAAGAGGGCCAGATGCCCACTGCGTTGCAATGTCTGCGAGCCATTAAAATGATCTCAGTTTCTCAATTTATGTCCGATGTGAAAAGTTCTAATTATTTTAATGATTCTGATATGTTTTTGTTAGATTTTTGTCAAACAAAAAAACAATCTATCTCAAAAGAAGCGTCTGATACTGCGGCTGTCGATTCAACAAATAATTATGTCGAGCTCAAGGTGCACACTATACCGTTTAATTATTTTTCTGACATTGTAAGCGAATACGACGCAAAGAATTTATTTCACTTGGCTGGAAGTACAACGAATGCAGTTGGAAAGCATATTTGCGAAGAATGTATTGCATTTTCGTTAAATAAAAATTTACCAACAAATGCATTCATAGAAAAAGCTAAATTATACACAAAAGCATTAAACTTAGGTGCCTTAAAAGAGCCTTGTTTTGAAACTTTTTATTTAATTTTACATGCGGATCATTATTACAAAATCTATAAAGATTTCATTTAAAAAAATGGGAATTCGAGAATTACTGAATACATTAATGAAAATGTTAATATAATTTTTCCTACATGTTGTCAATTAAAAAGGAAAATTATTAAACATTATTTTACTATACGTTCATTTTGTACAAGAAACTTTTCAGAAAGTACCAAAAAACGAAAATATGTTTATGGGTCTGCAAACTTAAAAATGTTAAGAGTTTAATAAGCACATACTTTACTTTTTTACTTTGTAACACTTTGTAAATATTATTAAGTAATAAATATTTTTTATAAAATAAGATATTGTTTGTAAAAATTAAAACTCTAAACCAATTTCTGAAGATATATTGTGAGCATAAATTTTTATTAGTCAACGTATATTAATAGTATAAAATTGCAGTATTATTTTTGAAATAACAATTTTTTAGAAAATCGTATTTTATTTTTTAGTTTTTACAGTATAATCTTAATAATACATTAATTATTTGACATTGTCTTCTTGTAAATATTTAGCAATTTTTGGATAATGAGAGAACATTTTTAAAATAGAATGCATCCGTTCCAGCTTACTCTTTAGGTAGAGATTTTCGACCAACAAGCTATCAATTTTTTCATCTGTGTAATATTCTTGCAGCTTAGGGTCCTAAAATAAATAGATATATATTAAATATAATAAATGGAGCATTAAATTAATAAACAAAAGAAAAATTTAGAAAATGTAACAATTACCTCTACATTTGGAAATGGAAATTCAAGGCTTGCTCCAGAATGCAACATACTTGGATTTTTTTTATTGCTATTGTTTTCCTCGATAATCTACAAATTAATATGCAAACTTAAATTTTGCAATGGAAAGTTAAGACTACGAGATAATATATAAATATTGATATAATTTCACGCGATTCAAACTCTAACATAATTGCAATTTGTCATTCACATAAAATATTTAGAAAATGAATGGCTTACTTTGTTCTCTAGCAGTTTGTCTGCTATCAGATGGCTGCAAACTTTTTGACACACTGGATACTTCGTTTAAAACATCATGGTTCGATTGGGCAGCATAATCGATATTCTGCAACATTTTGAACAATATTAAAGTTTTTTGAATAAAAATTAACAATGTTTATTAAGAACTAAAAATGTATTGAATAATATTACTATTTCTGGAATAATTGGAACTTCTTGTACACATGTGGCAGCAACTTTATTTTTTTTTTTTGTTAGTTTGTTTAGCAATTTTTTTGGAGGTGGATCAATCCCGAGAGGTGAATTATAAATATTAAATATAGTAGGAACCGCATTTGGCTTCAATTTTATCCAGCCATCGGCACGTCTCTTTTCGAATTGTGAATCATCAAAGTGTACTTGTAATAAGAAAAACAATTAATTTTAACTTCAATGAGGCACAAATCATGTTCTAACAGTGTTGGACGTACTTCGCAGACACAGGCTGACTTGGATGGTATCCACTGTTCACGGCGAAGGTTTTGAAGCCACTTTTTTCTTCGCTCTACATTTGTTGGAATTGCAAAAAGTCGAAATCCATTTTTACTGTGATTGTTGCAGTTTAATGCAACGTAGCCAGGCATTTTAAAAGCACCAAACTTTATGGGACGATGAAACGAAGACGCGATATTTATGACGTCGAGAGGTTATTGGACAGGACGTCGTAAAGGTTATTGCGACGTATTATATATATATAAAACATACCTAATCTTTTATGCTAGTTACTTTCCTAGTTTGAAGAAAAATGGCGAACGTGAGAATACTCACTTTTATAATACCTTAGTCCAGAGGGGTAGCTCCATCTCCACCCCAGAGTGCACCTCCATGATTGGCTGAAGGCTCGAGAGTGGGGGAGACGTACCGCACCACAGCAGCGTCGCACAGCGCCGATTCGTCCAAGTCGGAGGAGAGGGGGAAGACGCGTATGCCGCGCGCCTGAAAACCGACGCCACGCGTGATTGGCGGAGCGATGCGAGTGGAGAGAATCCCCGCACTGGTACTTAAGCGAGCGGCGGGAGCTCTCGTGAGCTTTCGCGCGCGAGAGATTGAACGTACAACATCCACGTTACATTGTGGCGCGTTCACAGCGACTATTCTCGAATGCGAGTAGAGAAGACAGTCGTCCCGTGCGATCGTTCCGTGCCTCGCACGTAAAAAGCGATCGTCCGCGCGTTAATTAAGTGCGTGCGACGAAGAAGCAGTGAAGCCTCACGCAATAAAATTACGAACACATCACATCGTTTACCCGTTTGTGACTCAAGCGTCGCGAACGGGCGTGTGTACAAAACTCGTGCGTTTAAACAATCGCGGAGACACACGAAGACTCATACATGTGGCGTGACGCTAAGAGGGAGTGATTTTGTGTTAAAAGTAACCTGAAATAAAGGATATTTGTTATTGTTTATGAAAAACCTAAAGTGTTGTTCACTCACCTCGTGTGAGCCTCTTCCCGACGGTATCATCCTGGGCCTGTAACAAAGCATCTCGCGAACCAGCGGGACCGCGGGTATCACATAACCTCAAATTCACTTACCCGACGGCGTTCTCGTGCGACGATCCGGATCCTGGCGATGACCTGGAGGGACAGCAGCAGCAGCAGCACCTGAAGCAAAAAGAAAAAGGAAGTAGTGATAGTTGAATACGTGTAGTGGCCCGCGTGAGGCACCGTGCCTACATAACCTGGAAAGGCGCAAGTAGTTAATACTAAGACAGTTCTAACCCAGGTCCTCCGAGGGGGGAGCGGGTGTGCGGGGGGTACCCGTGGGCGCGGGGGCATGACGTCACGCGGGGAGGGAGATCTCGCGGTGCGGAAATTGCTGCCGCGGGATTTTCGAGTCCGCGGTCGCGGTGCGGGAATTGCTGACGCAGGATTTTCGGGTCCGCGATCGGTAGAGGGGAAATCGGGGTCCGCGATCGCCGCCGCCGCCGCCCGCCGCCGCTGCTGTAGCAGCCATCGCCGCGGTGCTCGCTCTTTCCCTTTATTGCGAATCTATTTCTCTCGCCCGTACGCGATCTCTTTCAGCAACCATCGCCGCGGTGCTCTTACCACCGGGATCATGTTTCACAGGCACGTTCCACAGCTGTGGTCGTCACCATGAAACGGTTGAACAAAATAGCACATACGAATATGAGAGAAAGAGAGTGAGAACAGTATGTGTGTGAGTTAGAGCGAGACCAAAGTGTGAAAAAGAACAATGAGTATAATAAAATAATAAAATAATCACTCACCAGGGAAGCAGCCCCATGCCTTAGTTCATAAAATCGAGTTTATAAAACTACACTAGTAACTACAAGAATACTAAAACTATAACTACACTATGACTACATAAAAACTACTTGTAATTAATGTCACTCCTCCCCCTCCTCGGAAGAGTCATTATCTCCCTCCTCATCCTCTTCCTCAAAGTCTGATACCCCCATGTAGTCCATATTGGGGACCGCAAGGGGTTAGAGGACTTCGCGGGGATTAAATTTTAGCTCATCATCCCCGCTGGAATCGTCATTGTCACTATTACTATCACTGTGACTGTCACTGTTACTGTCACTGTCATTCTCTTCCCGATCTTCCGGAGACTTCGCGAAGGTCTGCAAATTCGTCCACTACTTCTCCCGCATCTTCATCAGCGTCTACAATTGCCAAAATGCCCGGAATGGGCGATGCGGGGGGTAATGGAATATATACATGCATGATATACACAACGTGATGCACACCATAAAAAACAGTAGACGACTAACATAGAGAACTGAGAAGACCGTACGACAGTCGCGAGAGAGCTTAAAAGAGTTGACTTATCAAAATGATGATAGGCTTCAAAGAACGCAGGATCACATATCTCAATCATGACACGACAGCTCACCTTAATCACCTCGTATACCTGCATACACCTTAACGAAGGACTACGTTTACGAATATGTCTATGAAATTACATTGCATGCAATGGTAATGAACTGCTATCAAACCGCATAGTACAGATAAAGAACCGTTATCAAACTGCTTCATACAGCCATCGAACCGAACTATCACTTGTGAAATGAATTGAAAAATGTTGTGTTAGCTTCATGGAATTTTTTATCTATACATCATCATGATTTATCAACGAGATTGTCTTATATGAGTTATCTCGGTCAACGTCTTAGTCGAAGAGCATATTAAACGTATCATATTCCACTTTATACATCTATATATCTTATATGTACAGGAAAGGGTAAAAAAACATTTTATTGCGTTTTATTTTTCCTTATTTTGAAAAAATTTTACAATTATTTTGGTGTTGCAACCACCAGTTATATATTTTAAATACATTTTGTAATGCACAATTCTTAACATGTTTTTCACATCGTACAGTATTACTAACATCTAGATTATTTAAAGATTTAATGTTTTCGTAATCCACATCCAATGTCTTGATATATATCCCATCATCGGTATCGAGTATGTTTGTCAACCATTCTCGTTTCTGAAATCCCTTAACGTATATGATAGTATTGCTGTCATCCGTATTACACACAGCAGATGTAATCAGACATTTCGCCATGCTGTACGGTATCATCCCGTCTTTCCATTGCAATCCATGATGATATGCAATCAACCAAGAAGCGCAAGACTTGTCGGATTTTGTAAGAACACGCCATGGCATGGGGCTAGCAAAAATGTAATGCGTGAGAACGAATCCTTTTCTCAGTACCGCCACTTCCTTTACGATAAATTTTTTATCGACAATGAATCCATGCAGATCCACAAATGTCGGTACGATCATTATGAGTAACTCTTCAAGACTCTACTTTAATACCAAATATTTCAGTTTTTATAAGTTTGATGTTACATGATTTTGCGCACTACGTTGGACAACGGACAATATTCAATTACACGATCATGTAAAATGAGACAATAAGCGGTAGTATTCGCGGGAAAATTTTCTTTGCAATCAAATTCTATGCGCACATCTACGGTAGCACTCTTGACGGATTCGTTTTGTCGCGAACAGTCAATGACCGCAAAAGGCCCTTTTTCCAGGAATGTGATTACGTTGAGCAGCGTTTCACACTCATATCCATAATAAGATTTACCAAAACGTCGATACATGTCATACAGAATTGCATATCTAGATTTACGAAAGTCTAAATTCATATCGTCATACGGATAAAATTCGGAGTTTAGATAAAGTTTTACGTTGGTCAAATTACAGTCGATAAAGATTGTAACATCTTGAGACATGATATTTTTTCGACCAGTCTGCAGTGCGAAGATAACGAAACGCGGTTTCTCGAGTTGAATTGCAGTTTTAACAACTCATGAATGTTTCGTCGTACTCTGCAGCAAAGGGTACTCGTACAGATCCCAGGAGCGAAAACTCATACTTAGACATTGTCCACTCTCCAAAGCTCGCAGCAAAGATAATTTGTTGATTTCGTTTAACGTAACATGCGGCATTCGCCATTGCACTTTAAATAATTCAATTTCCGGTTGAGCCGTAGAATTTCCGACAATAGAATTGTTATCGTTGCGCGCTCGTATCAAGATCAATTCGTGACGAGCGTTAACAATCATGCGTTTGTGATCTTCGCAAAAGCCCAATAATACACTAAGCGGTACGCAAAAGTTGAAGTATCCTTCTGGTAGGTTATACGAAAATTCCCATCCTGCATTCTGCATAATTACTGCTTTGTCATATGATAACGATACATAGTTCTTGAGGGTGCTGGTTATTCCAACGTTTCTGTTGCGATCAATTTCCACACCGTTGAGTTCGTATCGAATTTCATCAAACGCCACGCAATTATTTCCGAGATTTATCTCATCCTTATCCTTATCGTCTTTCTTCTTCATCACCAATCTTCCTTCGACGTAGAGAAAACTTTCACATGGTAACGTGTATAAATCCTGTTGTTGTGGGTATCCTTATTTCATCGCTGTATCCAAAAGTGGTATTGGCGTACGGATTGTACGTGTGAGTCTCAATTTTGACGATGCTGTCGTAAAAGATCGGCTCGCCTCCAATGTTCAAGATGTTAGACATCTTAGATATTTTGTACGACAAATCCCAATGATTTTAAAAATTCAACGTTTGACGCGGAGAGTTTCTTTTTATCAGACGATCGAATATTTTTAACTGTCGTACAATTTATGTCACACAGTCGAATATTCTTGATTGGTGTAAAAATTTTGTCCTTCACCTGCTCATTCAACACGAGCATCTCACGTTATCGTCTTCGTACGTGTAATCTAACGGTAATTTCCTCTCCGCGAAAATCGGGTAATGATCCACAATGCGAATCGTTAAATCAGTAATGCTCCGTGCGACGATTGGAAGGTAAATGATCTGCGCAGGTATTTCCGATATCTTATATTCTGGTGGCACTCTCGGCGAAAATTCGTGTATCGTGTGTACGCACTTGTCGTTGCTGTACGTACCCGCAGTCACGTTACATTCTATGCGAATAATGTTCACGTTTATGATATTTATAGGTGCATCCGATTCATGCCACATTCGCGATTCAAGAATACGACGCGATGAAAATCCCAACAGCGATCCAATGTTGTTAGGTTTAATGAAATTTATCCGATAAGCACACATAATCTCGCTCTTCATTGTATTATTGTTAGCACGAATCACCAGTGGATATTCGCTCTCGTCTTCATCTTCTTTGCGAAACGTCCTCTTTCCCGCAACATCGGGATGAGATTGTAAAATTGTGCGTTTCAAATATCTATCTATATCACGCAATTCATACGATCCTTCGAGAATCATAATTTCCTTGTTGTCTTTGTCATAGTAAAAATTGTAATTCGACGAATTTACATCAGGTATGGTATAGTATGTTTCAAAATCTGTGAGGCCGAGCTCGTAATCGCCATCGCTTAAATCTACGGCTGGAAAATAGCTTACCGCGAAGATGCTACTCTTGCCGGTTAGCGTAAACGTCAGTGACATGTTGAAACGAATACTGAGTTAAATTGCACAATGTTAGCCTTTAAATTGATTATTAACTGTTTGGAGAAAATGCAAACACAGTTGGCCGCAGTTGCTTTGATCGTAACGTTGATAAGGCGTGTAATTGTACTCGATCCGCGTTACATCTAAATATTGCACCAGTTTTTTCGGTGGTCTAAGATTGCCGAAACTATCAAAGTATATAGCGCGATTTCCTTTCTTTGCGTATGCCACCCAGTGTGTACCTGATCCTTCAGCGTTATCTGAATTTACAATACCGCTCTCGTTTCGATATGCTCCACCCGTTGGTAATGCTGTACGCATAAAAATTCCTCTAAAGTGTGGAATGCGCATACGTTTCGCTAACTGTAATAATTGTGTGTTGGTAGTTGCACCTTTTGGCATTTTTAACGTCTTTTTGACATTTTTTTTTCGTCGACACTCCTTGTCTACGCTTATATGGAGCGAGATAAACTTCATGACCTTCCATGACACGATTATGACGTTTCAATTCGTTCAACTGACGCTGCGCTGCCTTGTTATTCACAACCTTCGCAACTCCCGCCGCTCCACCGACCAACGACCCAAGAACGCCCAACAGCGGTAGAATGGGTAAAACACCGCCGCGTTTCGCTACCGGAAGTATTCGTTTACTCGCTTTCTTCTTTTTATCACTTTTTTCTTTTTCAAACCCATACCGATTTTCGTCTTAGTTTTCATAGCTGCCCAAACGGCTGCTGCAGCAGCTCTTTCTCCGAAAGTCGAATCGTTCGCTGTAATGCGTTTCCGCGCTTCCACAGCGAGTATATTATCAGCTGCGTGTCTATCGGTGAGTTCGTTGCTCCGGGAGTACGCAATGTCGTGTTCGCGACACGCCGCGTCCAACGGATTAATACCCCGATCACCTCTGGCCAATCGCTTTTTCAGCCTAGTACTTGGACCGCAAAATTGATATCCTGGTATGTGCAGTTCGAAAGGAAGCGCATTTATCGCACGATTTAACAAGCCGCGACCTACTGCTGGCATTCGCGACAATTCTTTATCAACGGTACGGGGCCGTCGATATGCGTCTGGTGCAACGATTGATTGTAATGTTCGTAGCAACGACGATAGCTTTGAATCTCCGTATCAGTCTTTATATTGTTACGTCCGGCAGACTCCACGATTTCCCTTCGTCAGAGGAACAAATAATTTTACAAAAGAAATTCCGTTTCAACGGTCTCCGATAATTTTTATGTGTCTAGGATTAGTCTGTTAGAAACGTAATAACAAACATAGATGGACGAAACGACCAAGTAGATAATTCCGACTCCTTTGAATATTGAGTCAACAAATAATAAATTCTGAAGATAGAAATTCAAAAAACAACCATGGGATCTAAGCAAAGTTTCACGTTTGCTCACAAAAAATGAGCAATAAAGTATCTAAACATAAGCAAAAAATAAATAACCGTTTCCTCCATCTGCAACCCATACCGTAGCGCGTCTAGCACAATAGAAAAAATTATTTATCTCTTAAACCCAAAGGGAAGATAACCTACGCGATAGGTCGGATCCCTTCGATAAAATTGAAAGAATGTGGGAGGAAACAGAGAAACTTTCGACAGATTACTTAACGTATGATTGGGCAAAAAGGAAAAACTATTTCTCCAATAAGAAAACTTAGAATTCACCCACCACACAATCCTGAAAAAGAATCCTACCAATTAGAATATTTGAACCACCTATCTCTGGATCCTCCCTTTGTAAGACTCTATATATATATAATACCAAATCTTGAAGGGAGTCAGTTGTTTTTTTATACCAGTTAGTAATAGTAGGCAATAGTAGTCAGTAATGAAAGTACCAGTAATAAGAGTTTAGCAGTCAGTAATAGATAGTCAGTAATAGTAATGGAGAGTAAAGTTTTAGAGTTACGTTTTTAGAGTTAGTTAGTTAGTAATCATGTAGAATCAGTGCGCAAGTAGACTTTAGTGCCGTTCCATCCGGGCAAGAAATCTATTCGATTCCGACAAATTTGCTCGAGAACCAACAATGAGTAAGTCCCACAATCATAATTTCTTTGGTTTTTACGTTACTCATGGTAACATCTCCCTTCCATTTTAATTCTTTAAGACACCCTCCTATTATTTATCAATAATTCTCTCTTAGAGTTTTTTGTCCCCCTTCTTTACTCGGTTTGCGGATGCGAGCCCGGCAGCTCGAGAGTCCGACCGGTCGTTCCGGTGCGCGGATTCAGAGACGGTCATTCGAGAGTCCGACCGGCCGTTCCGGTGCGCGGATTCAGAGGCTGTTGCTCGAGAATCCGACCGGCCGTTCCGGTGCGCGGATTCAGAGGCTGTTGCTCGAGAGTCCGACCGGGCGTTCCGGTATGCGAATTCCGCCCTTAGTGTTCGAAAGTCCAAACAACAATTCACGGTTTTAATTTTCAAGAGTCTGCACTTTCCTAACCTTCTCTCTCCGAATTACTTAACATATAATGTAACTCACAAACAAAAAGCTGCCCATTAGTTTTACACTTCCGAAATTTATATTAATAACCTTTGTGTTTTTTTTTTTTTATTAATAACCCTTTGTTAAACTTTTAAAACTTTTGTAAACTCAATCGAAAATCTATTTTTATAACCCTTTGCGTATTTTTAAACTTTGTAAACTCTTGCGAAATTTATTTAGAACCATTTTTATAATTTAATCTTTATAAATTCATAGCCAACAAATTATGTTAAATCACGACTTCAGCACCTATTTATATTCTTATAACAATTTGGAAAATTTAGAATAAATACTTTGTTTTTTTTTTCTGTTACATAAATTTTATCATTTATTTAAATCTATAACTACCCCTCCTCATCCCGAACAAAGACTGCACCTGGTCCGATCCCGAGTTAAAGCGATTCAATTCGTTGACTCGAAACTTGGACCGACGAACGTACGACTCGAAACGGGTTATAGCGGGCCTATCGACACGTTGACCTATATTTTTGAGTCATAAAAAGTGCGTTCGACCCGAGGCACATACCCTCTCTTAAACTGTGTGCCTACGGGAATTCTATACGTTTTGTTACGTTCTTCCCTGCCTTACCTGTTCTCCCTGAAATATCCTTCCTACCGAATAAAGAGTAAAATCCCATAAGGCTGGACGTAACAGAACAATTAAAATTTTTGGGGGCTCGTCCGGGATAAATAGGTGTTGTCTTTGAGAAGGAATAAGATGAGGTCAATTTTGAAATAATGCTGAAGTCGATAATTTATATAAAATCACTTTAGAAAATTAAACCCAGACAATATCCAACTATATACTTTCGTTCCTAATAAATAATTCCCTGAATTAATTATTTTCTTTTTTCAGTAGACAAAATTGCATGTGAAAATTGCATTAAACTGAATTTTTATTAATATGTATATTTTCGACAACCTTGAAAGAGTAATGATTCAGTCAGTGCATGAAACTAGATATATTTATGAGCGTAAACAAATTAAAATAATATCGAATTCAAATTTTTTGCTATATTGTAATTCATTGTGATGGCCATTCCTTTATTTATCGGCCAAAATATATAATCAAATTTTACCGGAAAAAGGGGTAAAATCTATCCCGGCTGTAGAGGTCAAATTTTAATTTACACAAAATTAGTAGAACAAAAGAATTATAAGCAAAGTGCGTGTTATCCAAAATGAAAATTTCGATAACTCGCCCAAATAACAAAATATTTAGAGCTAAATAACGATTTATCTAAAAACTTTTACAAAGAAAACTAGGTTGCATTTATAAAAAAAAAAACATTATCTTCGTAAATCGAGTAAAAATCACGCAAACAGTAAAACTATCATATAAAATTTCAAAAATGTTCTTTTCCTCAAAATATTAAAACGTCGTGAATGAATGTTTTATTAAAAAATTAAAGTTAAAAATTAAACCAGAAATAAAAAAATTTTAGACGCTTGAATAACCATAGCCGATATCTCGTAAATAGAAAGAGAGCTTCGCACAATGGCATATTTACGACCAGGACAGAATGATATTTCAGGTAGAAATCAAAGTATTAACCGGTTATGGGAAAATTGCCAGTTCTGTTATAAGAAGGGGCATTTAGCCTCTAATTGTAGAACGCAAATCCAATGTCAAATTTGTAAAATCCACGGGCATGCAGCCGACAAGTGTTACTTCCGCGATGCTCAATCTCAACAACCCGTTAATGTAGTACAAGAAAATTACGTCATTTGCCAGTTATGTTCTAAATCTGGTCACCATGCTAAATTTTGTAAAATTTATAAAACTAATGAACAAAATAAGCCTTACGTAATCTGTCAATGGTGTGATAAACCGGGTCACACGGCTAATAATTGTTGGAAAAAGCAAAATAAACAATATAACATAAATAAAAAATCAAAAATTGCATGCCAAATTTGTTATAACTTTGGGCATATAGCTAAAGATTGTCGATCTAAATTAGAGCAAACCGCAGTATCTGTAGATTCATTATTCTGTCACTATTGTAAGAAACGAGGGCATCTTCTTAAGAATTGTAAACTACGTATCACAAGTAATAATTATATGAATGAGCCGGAAAACTCCGATGGCTTCTTCGAAGTCAGGTATACAATTGGGGACCGAACGAGTTCCACATCCATGGGCGTCACAGAAAATGTTAACCAAAACGCTTGGGAACCCCGACCCGTAATGATAAACCTCGACAAACACAGTCGTCCGCCTACTGTTCAGATAAAAATTTGTGAATCAACTTCTCCTATAACTTTCGCGTTAGATACAGGTTATGAAATAAATTTAATTAAAGAAAATTTTGTGCCCAAAAATAAAACAATCAATTACGACAACATATTAGAATTAAATGGTATTTACGATTATCCAACTTACACTCTAGGAGAAATTAATTTACTTCTTTACGGAAAGGAAATAACTTTTCACATTGTAACTAACGACTTTCCGATCTTACAACCAAGTATATTAGGCAATGATTTTTTTTATCAAACTTCCGCAAAAATAAATTATGCAAAGGGACATTTAGACGTTTTTGGAATTAATCTACCCTTCTTTTCACCTGAAATGATTATAGTAGCACCACGATTAAAATCGCCATTTTATATTAGAGTAGAGAACCCTGAAATAAGAATCGGGGATATACCTAGATTAAAAATAGCGCATGGAATTTATGCGATAGAAACTATAGCGGAAGTTAGCTCAGGAAAGGCGTATATAGATGTTGTAAGTAACTTGGACGAAGAAATAGAAGTCCAGGTACCAACCCTACGTCTTAAATCCTTCTCAATTGTTGATCAAGAAGTCTCTAATAAAATTTATGAGGATGAAATAAAAGAAAATATTAACAATAAAGATAAAACAAACAACAATTGTAACGTAAATTTGAAAATCGATGAAGACAAAATTATAAATAAAAATAAAAACATAATAGAAGAAGAGAATAAAACAATAAATAAAGAAATTCAGATGTTAAATAAAAAAGAAGGGATAATTGAAAACAAATCCGAAGACGAAATTGAAATTAAAGAAAAAGATAAACATACACTAACACAAAAAAATAAAAATTTGAAGGAAAAATCTATTCTAGAACAAAAATCAGGCTCCTATGCCTCTCCCGAAGTTCTAGATTCCCGAATTGGAGGGGGAAATTACCAAACCCCTCGTGAATTAAGTAGTGATCCAAAAGTCCTTGGAAATGAGGATTTCCATATCTCTCCTGGATTGCCCAGAGATCCAAGAATTCTTGAGGAGGGAAGTTACCAAACCTCTCTTGAATTGACCAGAGATCCAAAAATCCATGAGGGAGGAGATTTTCAAACATTCCTCGGGCTGCCCAGGGATCCAGAAATCCTTGGAGGGGGAAGTTACCAAACCTCTCCTGTTTTAATTGATGATCCAGAAATCCTTGGAGGGGGAAGTTACCAAACCCCTCGTAAATCAATAAATAATTCTGAAATCTTAAAGGGAAAGGAATATCAAATCCCCCTTAAAAATTATGATACAATAAAGGAAGATCTCCAAAATTCTATAATGTATTCTTCAGTCGATTGCAAGGAGGGAAGCAACCAAACCTCACTATGTAACACGACACGATTTTTCTTAAAGGAGTCAAAAACAAAGAGCTCCTTAGTTTATCTAAAAAAATTAAAATTCACAAGAATCGGAATAAATATAAAAAATAAATATAATAAAAATAACAATTCTCATATTGCTATCGAAGAGCTTATAAGAAGAACTAAGTTTTATAATGCAAGAAAATTATATGATTCCAAGAAGAAAAATAAACCACTTTCAAAAATCCTTGTATCAATGCAAGTCCAATCACAGAAGATAATAGAAAAATTCATGCGGAGAAGAAAATCGAAACATAAAGAAGAAATAAACAGCAATGAAATTAATGACGATAAAATTCTTAACCTTAATGATCCGGAAAATGCAAAATTAATTTCCACGATACTGAAGGACTCCAATGAAAAGGACAAAGGCTACGAAGACTTCAACTTCTCTGATGAAAAAAGGGGAGATTCATTATCTAACGATGTACCTGTTAAGAACTCTAACCAAATGTTATTTACATACGAGGAAATGTATCAACCGCTAAAATTACAAATTAAAGAAAAGATATCAGTCCATGAGTCTTTTAAATCTAACAAAATACAATTTCAAGACCGAAGAAATTATAAATTTATTACTATTTTATACTACATTATTAGTATGATTACTACATTGTTATACATTTATCATTACATTTGTCAACATTTGTCAAAATTATTCAAGAGCTTGAAGAAATATAAATACGAACCTGAGGAAATCGAGAACAGAAATGATCCCCCGGACAAAGGATACCTTACCTACGATGAAGACATAAAAGACAAGAAACAACTAGATTCGCAAGAACAAAAAAATAAAATTGAAGATAGAAATGATCCTCCAGACAAAATAAATGATATCAAGGATGATGGAAGAACACGCGACAAAGACGGAGAACTAAATAATGATAAACAAAACCAAATTTCAAGCAAGTTACGAATAAATCCTCCACTAGTAATATACAACTATTTGAAAATATTACAATCGATATCTACAATCTGTTAATATTATAAAAAATAATATATGCACTTCAACTATATTGACGAGAAATCTTTAGACTCCAGCCTATGGAAAAAAAAAAAAAAAAAAAAAAAAAAAAAAAAAAAACAATCAAGATTCTTATTCCAAGTTTTCTTACATTGAATAAACCAAAAATTAAATTTAAAAATTATACAGCCTACTCATCAGTAAAAGATAACAAAAGGCAACAAACTGACAATATTTGGAATCCATAAAAAGCTTCTAAAACCATAAAAATATTTTGCAAAATAATAAGTTATATTATCTCACTTTTAAATCACATGCTGCGACATGTATCTCTATCCATTTAATGGATCCTCGAATCACATGCTACGTCATGTAGAAAAATTTATACACTACATCCTTCTTCATCATTTCTAAACAATTATCCCGCCACGCGAAAAGGAACCGAGAAGAATAAATACGAATCCTTAGGAAAAGGGACAATAAATGCAACAATAATCTAAGCTCAAGCATCATGGCGAGAGCGAAGACAAATAATTATTGGCTGGAATCAAGATGAAAGACATCCAGCACATCACAAAGGATAGCAGCATATGAAATATAAATTTATAGTGGATAAGGAATAGATAATTGTAAAATTCTTTAATAATGTCAATTGTTAGTTTTATTCTTATAATACCTTTATTTTCGCGACAAAATAACATATAATTTTAGCCTATAATTGAAAGAATAACAAATAGAATAATAATTACGTAACCAAGATTGAATAATAAAAAACATATATAGATAAAAAAAAATTTAAGAATCTTTAATATTTTTCTAAAATTAAAAATATTCCTAAAATTTGTAAAAGAAAATAATTGTGTTAAAAAATCAATATATTCAAAGGTTTTAACTAAGCTACAAGCTTTAACTCAATATTCAATCTTGTTTATAAGCCTAATAAAATCTTAGTTTGATAAGATTCTATAATCTAAGTAATCGTTATTATTGCGTCAAAACAAAATATTCCGTTTAGAAATTTCGCGTGACAAGTCGAATGAATGATATACAATAATTGTCCACGCTGCAATTGCGTCTTTTTTTCATATATAAACCAAGTTAAATTATAAAACGAAGTAGAAAAATAACCAAGAAATATAATATAACTTAAGCGAATCAGACATTAATGAATATTGGAATTCATATTTAAGATACCTTTTCTCTCTATTAATATTTTCATCGACATTAAAGTTACATATATTAATAATTTTATATCTTCATTGTTTTATACTAAACATTAATTTAAGGTTCAAATTTATATTGCATATTTGAATAAGATATAATGTTACGAAAACTTGTTACATAACATTGTTCCATATTGCCAAAATAAGGCAATTTTAGAATTTAAATGTTACTATAAGACAAATTAATCATAGTGTTTCAGAAGTTTTCCTTTTCTATTAAAAGGAGATATATGAATATAATATAATAAATGCTTAAATAAAAGAATAAATTAAAATAAAATTATTTGAATAATAACAATTTAAATAGATCACCTGAGTGTCAAAAAACAAATCCGGCAAAATGCCGCTTTACTCTTACAAATTTTAAGCGAAGAATGAAACCTCGCTAATTGATTATTTGATCCAATTCCGGCACTTGATGCCGTTCAGATGTGTTGCTCTGTTTGAGAACTCATCTTCTGCAAAATCATAACTACTCTAACCCTGCGCGAAGATATCGGCAGGATGAATTGATTATTTGTCGCCCTCCTGAAATTAATATAAAAGAATTTTATTTGATGCAATATAAAAAGTATAACAGTGGTAAAATTGGCGACACACCTATATCAACAAATGTTGATATGCCTGTGGAATGCGATGCACAGGATCGAGAAACACTCAATTGTCTCTGGACAAAATCCGTTCTTAATGAAAAAAAAAACCAAGGAAAAAGGGAGAATAGAAAAACCTAGTTGACACTCACGTGATTCTAAAATATTTTTAGAAAAAACAAGAGAAAAAAAACATAACGGTAATAATAATTTTAGAAAAAAAAGGGAAAGCTTCGAAATATATTTAATACAAATTTTTTTTTTATTAAAAAAAATTTATAAATTAAAAGCGCGTATACATGCGTAAAACAACTTATTAAGTGAATTATAATCATTATTTACTGCGTAAAAATGTGCGTACATTCGAATAATCTAATTTAGAAATTAAAATAAAACATACACGTGTAAAGGAAGACGAAAGAGCAAGAAAGGATTTTAAAGATTGCCTTTTCCTTCCTCTTTCTTAAGAGACAAGCGTTGATATAAATAAATACCTAAACGAATAAGGAAAAATAGGATATTAATGCGATACAAAATAAATATAATAATCCATGAAAAAGAGAAATCGTTGCTCAGCCTATTAAATTCTGCAAATGTTGTGTTCATACGCCCCCAACATTTGTCTAAGGCGGGGAGTGTTACGTCCGGCAGACTCCACGATTTCCCTTCGTCAGAGGAACAAATAATTTTACAAAAGAAATTCCGTTTCAACGGTCTCCGATAATTTTTATGTGTCTAGGATTAGTCTGTTAGAAACGTAATAACAAACATAGATGGACGAAACGACCAAGTAGATAATTCCGACTCCTTTGAATATTGAGTCAACAAATAATAAATTCTGAAGATAGAAATTCAAAAAACAACCATGGGATCTAAGCAAAGTTTCACGTTTGCTCACAAAAAATGAGCAATAAAGTATCTAAACATAAGCAAAAAATAAATAACCGTTTCCTCCATCTGCAACCCATACCGTAGCGCGTCTAGCACAATAGAAAAAATTATTTATCTCTTAAACCCAAAGGGAAGATAACCTACGCGATAGGTCGGATCCCTTCGATAAAATTGAAAGAATGTGGGAGGAAACAGAGAAACTTTCGACAGATTACTTAACGTATGATTGGGCAAAAAGGAAAAACTATTTCTCCAATAAGAAAACTTAGAATTCACCCACCACACAATCCTGAAAAAGAATCCTACCAATTAGAATATTTGAACCACCTATCTCTGGATCCTCCCCTTGTAAGACTCTATATATATATAATACCAAATCTTGAAGGGAGTCAGTTGTTTTTTTATACCAGTTAGTAATAGTAGGCAATAGTAGTCAGTAATGAAAGTACCAGTAATAAGAGTTTAGCAGTCAGTAATAGATAGTCAGTAATAGTAATGGAGAGTAAAGTTTTAGAGTTACGTTTTTAGAGTTAGTTAGTTAGTAATCATGTAGAATCAGTGCGCAAGTAGACTTTAGTGCCGTTCCATCCGGGCAAGAAATCTATTCGATTCCGACAAATTTGCTCGAGAACCAACAATGAGTAAGTCCCACAATCATAATTTCTTTGGTTTTTACGTTACTCATGGTAACATCTCCCTTCCATTTTAATTCTTTAAGACACCCTCCTATTATTTATCAATAATTCTCTCTTAGAGTTTTTTGTCCCCCTTCTTTACTCGGTTTGCGGATGCGAGCCCGGCAGCTCGAGAGTCCGACCGGTCGTTCCGGTGCGCGGATTCAGAGACGGTCATTCGAGAGTCCGACCGGCCGTTCCGGTGCGCGGATTCAGAGGCTGTTGCTCGAGAATCCGACCGGCCGTTCCGGTGCGCGGATTCAGAGGCTGTTGCTCGAGAGTCCGACCGGGCGTTCCGGTATGCGAATTCCGCCCTTAGTGTTCGAAAGTCCAAACAACAATTCACGGTTTTAATTTTCAAGAGTCTGCACTTTCCTAACCTTCTCTCTCCGAATTACTTAACATATAATGTAACTCACAAACAAAAAGCTGCCCATTAGTTTTACACTTCCGAAATTTATATTAATAACCTTTGTGTTTTTTTTTTTTTTTATTAATAACCCTTTGTTAAACTTTTAAAACTTTTGTAAACTCAATCGAAAATCTATTTTTATAACCCTTTGCGTATTTTTAAACTTTGTAAACTCTTGCGAAATTTATTTAGAACCATTTTTATAATTTAATCTTTATAAATTCATAGCCAACAAATTATGTTAAATCACGACTTCAGCACCTATTTATATTCTTATAACAATTTGGAAAATTTAGAATAAATACTTTGTTTTTTTTTTCTGTTACATAAATTTTATCATTTATTTAAATCTATAACTACCCCTCCTCATCCCGAACAAAGACTGCACCTGGTCCGATCCCGAGTTAAAGCGATTCAATTCGTTGACTCGAAACTTGGACCGACGAACGTACGACTCGAAACGGGTTATAGCGGGCCTATCGACACGTTGACCTATATTTTTGAGTCATAAAAAGTGCGTTCGACCCGAGGCACATACCCTCTCTTAAACTGTGTGCCTACGGGAATTCTATACGTTTTGTTACGTTCTTCCCTGCCTTACCTGTTCTCCCTGAAATATCCTTCCTACCGAATAAAGAGTAAAATCCCATAAGGCTGGACGTAACAATATGTTCCGGAAGCTTGTCCCACACGTGTTTGATATAATTGCTACACACGCGTAGCAGAATAGGTTTCGACACGAATTCTAACTGCTCGGCACTCAAATCGAGTATATCGGAGGGATGTGACAATATGAGAAACATTTTACATACTGAACAATTTTGCTCGGTGTGTCTCTATAAATAGGTCTTATTATCAGAGCATAGAGGGAGAAAATATGCGGTTCGTACAACATTCACCAGCGATTAAAGTAACAATTTTCGATGACAGAATAATGTCCGAAAGAAAAATACGGAGGATGGAAACATGTTGCCGAGTTCTATACGTGGTATAATTTGCGGTCCGTCAAATTGTGGCAAGACAAACGTATTAATAAGCTTGTTGGAAAGTCCGCATGGAGTACGTTTTGAGAATGTGTACTCGAAATCATTACAACAACCCAAATATCTTGGATACTTGGAAAATTTATTGACACCGATTGAAGAAGTTAATTATTTTGCATTCTTCAATAACTGTGATGTCATTCAGCCGAGTGAAGCGCTTCCGAATTCCATTTTTATCTTTGATGACGTGGCGTGTGACAAGCAAGATACGAGACTACTTTGCAATGGGGCGACACGTGGATGTCGACTGCTTCTATCTCTGTCAGACGTATGCAAAGATACCGAAACATCTTATACTCGACAATGCGAATTTGCTAATTTTATTCAAGCAGGATGGTACTAATCTAAAGCACGCGTACAACGATCATGTAAATACCGACATGTCTTATGAGGATTTTAGCAATTTATATCATACTTGTTGGCAACAAAAGTATGGATTTTTAGTGATAGATAAGGATAGTGCACTCGCTGATGAACGATATCGAAAAGGATTTAATGACTTTGCAATACCATAAAGCAGTTAGTTGTTTTCGATACGTTGACCAAGTAGTAGCGTTTCTCAACATGGATAACACAGATAACAGTATGAATCGTGAGAAGATTGTGAAAGAGATTGCGAAAACGAGTGATTTAATTCGCAAAAAATATCGC
The DNA here is from genome assembly GCF_013373865.1 of Monomorium pharaonis. Classification (NCBI taxonomy): domain Eukaryota; kingdom Metazoa; phylum Arthropoda; class Insecta; order Hymenoptera; family Formicidae; genus Monomorium; species Monomorium pharaonis. The sequence continues at coordinate 31,197,628 of NC_050467.1, read as the reverse complement.
GCTTTGAAAGGGGGTAAAGTGCAAGAAGAGATGGCGTTGGAGAGACACTTTAAGCCCATTGTTGAACCATTAAAACCGATTGTTGAAAACACCGTTAGTGATGTATCAGATCCGATTAAGAATGAAACGTTCTTTTCGGAGGAAGATGAATATGTAGAACCAAAACCGAAACAAAAGCGATTAAACGCTTCGTTTAACAATTCTATAATGATCTCTACTCCTGTTAAAAAAATAAGACGATCAAAAACAGTACCAACTAATTTGAATGAAACATCGCAAATATTACATGATAGTGATTTATCGTACAGTCATGTACCTTCTGTCGAAGACGTTTTTGTTGGATTTAACGCTTCTCACACTTCTCAAGTATACAGCATAGCGGCGCTGGGAATGGGAGGACATCTTGCCCATACTGCTGAGCGCCCGTTTTCTTTGCCTTAACCTACCTAATCTTCCAACGAGTTTCTCGAACGTTCTGTTCTGTTCGCTCATTCATACACACTTCATAATAAATACTTTATATCAAAGCTAACAGTTTATACTTATTAAAAGCTCACAGGTTATGGGCCCAGGACGTAACTGTTGATTAAAGTAAGTAAGTGTGAATCAGATTGTAATCGAGGTTAAATCTGAAAACTTTGAGCTGTAAATTAAACGATCACATGGACGGAAACATGGATGCATATCGCATAAATATGTCCTTGCCAATCCTCACAAAATCAAATTATCAAAGATGGAAATTTGATGTTAAATTAGTCCTTGAGTTATTGGGATTGTTGGACATTAGGCATCGATAAAATACCAGCAGAAGACGAAGAAGCCAAAGAATGGCGTAGATTAGATGCCAAGGCTCGCCGTGTATTAGCATCTGGATTTGATGATCAACTTCATGCCACAATTAGAAGCTGCTTGACTGCTCATGAAATTTGGGCAATGGTTACCGGACTTTACGAAGCTAAGTCAGAATCTAATAAATATCTTGCTAATCAAGAATTGTGTGCATTGAAATTTACAGATGGAAAATCAGTCGCAGGTTATTGTGCTGAATTGTCAACAATTTGTCAGAAACTCGAAGTTTTAGGACAAAAGGTAGAAGAGCCTCAGAAGATTGCGAAACTGCTCACAGATCTACCGTCACCAAGGTTTGATTTGTTTCGTCACACATATAGGTTACAGGCTGCTGTTGGTACTGCGCTTACATTTACAGATATGCAAACGCAACTGCAAATCATTGAAAGTGACTTGTTACGAGCTGCTGAAAAGAATGCTGATGTGGTGGAGACGGGTGAAGCTCTGGTGGCACATCGAAAACAGAATCATGCACGCAATCAAACTGGCAAACGCGGAAATAAAAATTGTAACAAAGAAAAGCAAAAAGAGACACGTACCTGTCATTTTTGCAAAGAAGTTGGACATCTACGAAATGATTGTTCAAAGTGGAAGGCCAAGCAAACTCAAAGTGAACAGGATCGTTATTAACACACTATATACAGAAAAAAAGTAAAAGAAAGATGGTGAATAAAAAGGGGGAAAAGCAGCAGTAGAGAAAAGAATAAAGAATATAAAAAACAGATTATTAACTGGTTATTAATTATGAGTAGGACATTAAGGGTGCGTTCCCATTTCCTTTTTGTACTACTTCCAGTACTGAAAATTTATAATTTATGTCACGTATATTATAGGATTTTTAATACTGGCACTAGTACTGAGAGGAAATGGGAACACACTTAAATAAATTGGAATCTTAGAAACATATATTATGTTTTGTATAACTATAATATTATAATTAAATATTGAAAATTAGTTTACCTGAAGTATACATAAAATCGTCTCGTTTGTTGGCTTTTCTCTTTCTTTTGTTTTCATCTAATGGAAATTTTTTAAGTATTGCATCAGTATCATCATCCGTGCTGATCGAAGTAGCTCTTTTTTCCATTTTCCGAGCTTCGATGTACGTTTCTGAAATAATTTCAAGAAATTTATTCAATAACAGTTATCCGGACTATTAAAAATGTCGACAGCAAAGGCAAACTATTAAGTGTACTTTCCTTAGCAAAATTGTACATACATTTGGAGAACTGTATCAATGAAGACGACAGTGTAGAAACGCAAACTGATTTATCATAAAGCATTTTGACATGTAATCTACACTACAATATTATTGAGGAATCATTCACTTCTTTCATCTTCTTTTATTCGAATGAATTTCCCCTAATGTAGGCAACTTTTGATAAGTTATTATTGTACACTGCTCGTCAATGATTCGCTTCATTCCCCTAGCGAATTTATATAGGATGTGTAACATTATCCTATATAAATTTGCTAGGGGAATGAAACGAATCATTGACGAGCAGTGTACAGAATAGTTCTTAAATTCCCTGAGACGCGCAGTGGATGTACCAGAATTTTTCTATCTGACTATTAATACATAGTTAAAGTGTACTAAAATATACATACCAAAAGGACCTATCAAATATTGATAATTAATTTTATTCCACGTGTCTTCAGGTTCCCGCTTTTTAGAAATAGCTGTAGTTATTGTTTCTCCATTTAATGATGGTGTAGGCCACCACACCATCATTACATTTGGAAATACCCACGTAGAGGGTACTGCTGCAACCCACTCATGAGTAACGACCACACAAAATGTGTCACTCATTTTATATTATCAACTGCAATTATAAAATAAGTTTATTTACAACACTTGCTAAACAGTCGGTAATGCTTTTTTTTTTATTTTTCCCTCGGGCGAAGGGAGTTTGTTATATGTTAACTCTCACCTTTAAGTTATATACACAGGGTCTCTAATTCTCTATTAAAATGTAATTAAACTGTTTTAATGTCTTGCTTCTAATCAAGCACTCTTAATCTTATTAAGTTGTCATGTTGCCGAAAAAACACTATCACTCAAAAATAGCAAGATTACAGATGAGTCGGTCTTAACTCGCTATCCAAATATCCATCAAATAAGTATATATTGATCGTCTAAATTTGTTCTTCGGAAACGTGACAATTTAATAAAGTTAAAAGTACGTGCTTGATTATAAGAGCAAAATGTTAAAAGAGTCATTATAAAAGAGAACAAGAGACTTCGTGTTACATATATAACCTAAAAGGTTAAAGGCACACCAAACTCGCTTCGCCTGAGAGAAAAACAAAAAAGGGCATTATTGAATTGAATCCGATTGTTTGCTCTCACTATATATATTGTAAAGAAACTTACACGTGTTTAATGATGAATGGAAAACAGTGTGAGACGAAATTATTGCTGCGCGTGCTACACGTGCTTACGTGCTTCAGCGACGACTGTTGCTATATAGTTTAAAAGTGCAAATTCCGTGCATTGGTCTAAATTCAAAAAGTCAAAATTGCAAAGCGTTACATTCAGTAAAATGCCCACGAGGCGCAGGAGATTTTATTTTATTATAAATTATAAACTTAAATACAAAATTATTACTGAGACTTTTAGAAGTCGACTAAAAGTCGACTTTCCGTCATTTTAAAAAATTTGATTGAAAGTGGTAAAGTTGACTTATAAAAGGCGCATAGATTTATATCCAACGCGAGGGAAACACGCGTTAAAAAAATGTTACGAATTAAATAAAGTTTAATTTTTTTTATAATTATTATTCATAAACGTATACGATTCATCCTATCAGCTTGATAACCCGTCGACAGGTGCGAGGGACCGGCAGACACCCGACGAGTCACCACCCGACGCGATCCGCCGAGCGAAGCAACTACCTGAACGGCGAACTCAGCCTCGTCAGAATTAACAGGGGGGGTTAGGTTCCCCAGTGTCGCGAGTCGCGAGCGCGATGAATCATCAACCGCAGTACCAGCGAAGGGAGAGTCAGCATATTATATTGCGTTTGCCACAAGGCATCACTTTCAACCTCCGTATCCGATGGGGGGATACAGTTTATTATGTTTTAATTTCCGTGTTTATAGAAATCCACGCGCCGGGCTACGCGATTATCCTGTACATTATGACGCGACGATCGACGAACCCGCGCCGTAAGAAACGCGAAATACGCGAAATCATATTAATTTTATTTATTTTATTACTTTGCGTAGTGCATATACAATAACGCATATTATACGTGTCGTTAGAACCAATGGGGTCACGACATTCTAACGATTCCGGTAGAATCCACACTCAATTCATTTAATTAAGCCTTATAAAAGCATATGAACGCATATTCATGTTTAGTTAGTTTTCCAAACGCCTCATTGGCTGTGCCTATCTGGCACTAAAAGAACGTACCGGAATCATAAGCTTGAATAGAATATACTTTTGTTCGGCGTCGAGAATCTTGTACGCGCATGCGGGATCTCGACGCCGAACAGAGGGGACATCGTGTGTGAGTGAGAAGGAACCACCCGAGGTCCCCCGATTGGCGGAAGTAAACATGTGACACCGGAAGCGCCAATCGGAGGGCGTCGGGTGGGGAGTGCATGCAGTGTTACGTGTGAGATGCACGTAATGTGAGAGATAGATCGCACTGGTATTTTAAAGTGTTTATTCTAACGTTTTACAGACTTTCGTCTAACTTCTAGTGGTTTAGTACAGAGACTGACTCTAATCATCGAGAGGGATCCTTATATTAAAGTCGGAATAAGTTAGCATCGTCCAATCATAGGAAGTGCTCGTAAGGCGGAAATAGCTATTGGTTGATTTCTTGAAAAGGAGAGAATTTGATAATTGATATCTATGTCATAAAGAATAGTTTGGATGGGATGCAGGATGTTTACAGGACGAGGAAACAGACAAATATTAAGTTTAAAAAGACCGTAGATAGAAAAGGTTATCAATAAGTAAGGATCTGGTATGACATATCGGGATAGTTTTAAGACATAGTTTGTACAGGGTGATTAGATAGAAATATTTTAAAGAAGAGAATTTTTATCGTGTCTAGGCACGTAACACCTTCCCCCTTAAATTAAAGATCCTTCTTGATTTGACAAATTCTTATAATCTAGCGATATTACGATTACGGTGACATGATAACTTAATCTATTAATGTTCATACATAATGCAGTTACATCATTTCAGATTGATACATAAATGAAATTAAAATTGAAACCTTAAGACTAATATATGGTCTTACATACTAAAATCGCACGCAATAAAATTACATTAGATTTGTAAGTCGGCTATTACGAGACCGACGTCTTCCACTATTCTTTTCACATTTTTCAGTTTCGTCGTTCTGAAAAAGTTTATTTGCCGTAGGTATTGCGGTGAAAGTCACTACATGTCGCGGGTCATTATGACGAATTGTAACATTATTGTTGAAACATTTATAAAAATACTGAACGCATCCTTCTTTTGGTACGCAACATAGTTTAAAAATGTCGATACATTTTGTTATTAATGAACATTTCGCAATTATATATAAAATTACTAGGCCTGCAATGGTATATATTACATAGTAAAACCATCCTATAACTTTATGGTACAGAGTTTGAGTACGATGATGTTTGCCTAACTCTTCTGCTTCTTTATAAATTTCATCTAAAGTGGAGCTTGCAGTTTTTAACACTTGCATGTCTAAATTAGGAGTTTTACCAATATTTAGTAAGTGAATATCTGAAATATTTATGTTATGTTTCTTGAGATCTTCGCATAATTTACTAGTATTTAATTTAACATCGGGAATATAATCCTTTTCGATAGTATTTATAGCGCCTATGGTTTGACTGCGTAACAATGCATTATCGGAAATAGCATCACAATCTGCGGAAAGCTTAATAAGTCCGGTTGAAAATAATTGTGTTTGTCGCGGCTTATTGTCTTTACATAAGATGTGAAGAGTTTCGTTACGAGGAGCTGTGTATATCCAAGAATTCGTAGTTTTGAATTGGTACCACACTGTGTTGTGAATTTTCATAACTCGAACATCACATTCTTTTAATATGCTCTCTAATCTGGCTGACTTCAATAATTCTGATTCACAATTATGAATCGCTGAGACTTGGTATAGCAAATCCGTTTGTTTACAAATCATTACATTATTAATCTTTTTACATTTATCAATATCGCGTTCTGTTAAATGAGTATATAATTGTTTATCAGATCTAATTGTAAGACCTAAATAAGTATAAATGGGATTTATGAATGCATAAATGCCCCTCTCGCCCTGCTTGATTGGTAACGGAATCACATGATATAAAATAAAGTTGTTTTGTTCGATTAGAGGTATTTCGATAACATAAATTAATCGGTGATTCTTATAAAATATGTTTATATCGCTAACGTCTATTAGATTAGTAAATTGATCAGGTTCCAAAGGTACGGGTAACTGTTTATCATTTACTACGTAACGGGTCTCTTTCAAATTATTAAACAATTCTTTGGGCGTAAGAATTTTTGGATGAATTAACCCTCGACGTGCTAATAAAATAGCATCGGTTAATATTTCTAATTCTAATCCATATTCAAGTAACATTTCAGAACATTCTATTAGATATGAATTAACCATAGTATTTAATTGTGCTTCATTTATTTTTTCTTCTCCTTTTAATATAAGTTTGTGAAGTTCTCCTATATTAAAATCTACTTCTTTAAATTTTTGGTTATTTTCCGCAAAGGCATTTGAAAAATTACCTATGGTTGCTTGAATAATACTTATTTGTTTTTTATACAAGTTCGTTACTTGTTTTGAATTATTATACGCAATCTATCTGTTCGTTATAATATTCGGCATCGGATGAGTCTAATGTACCAAAAAGAATTTTCGCTATTTGACCAACAAAATCAAAAACGCCCCGTTTCCATCTATGTTCGTCTTTTATGTTATTAGATCGACCTATTAAATCGTTAATGGTTTCCCTATCAGCCTTTAGGCTTGCCAATCCCCGCTGTAAGCGTTCTAATTCTTGCAATCCTGAGCATGTTATATCATATCCGTACTTACTATAACATAAGAGGTCAATTTTATTTAAATAAAATTTTAATACTTTTTCTTTTTCTTCTAACGGTGTAAGATTAACATAATTTATAAATTTCCAATGGTCCCTAAAAATGTGTAGGTCCGCCAAATTTTCAAAATATATTCCAGCCAATCGTTCAAATGGTTGGTTAACGAAAGTTTCTACCAGTTCTGTATTAGTCATCTGAATCATCCTGTAACGGAAAATATGCGCGTTTTAACTTGTTAATGTGTAAAATTTGATTACGCCTGCCTCTTTTAATCTCATAATTAACATCGTTTATCCGACGTATTACTTCGAATGGACCTTCATATTGATCCGTCAATTTTTTGCTACCTGTTATAATTGTTTCATGCAATACATAAACATATTCTCCCGGATCTAATATCAAAGGTTTTACACGTTTATCATAATATCGTTTAGAGGATTCCTTAGCTTTCTGAAGATTTTCCTTCGCATTTTTCTTTAAATAAGATAATCTATTAATTAAATCTTCGAGAAATTCTCTATGTGTAACTCCCTGCCGAGGTTCGACAAATGCTGAAGGTAATCGCGGTTTTCGACCGAATATTAACTCGTAAGGGGATATTTTCGTTCCTTCATGATATGAAGTATTATATGAGAACATTGCGGCGTCCAGAGATGAATCCCAATTATTCTGTTGTTGATTAATAAAAGGCTTTAAATATTCGGCTAGTACATGATGTGAGCGTTCCAAAGATCCGTTTGATTGTGGATGATAAACGCTAGTTTTAATTTGTTTTATTTGGAAAATTCTAGCAACTTCTTTCATTAATTCTCCGGATATGTTACTACCTTGATCAGAGAGCAGTTCTGCGGGTGAACCAAAAGTGTAAATAAATTTATTGATAATTATATCGGCTATTGTTGTGCTACTTGTATCTGATAATGGATATGCCGTACAAAACTTCGTCAGCTGATCTTGCGTAGTTAGTATATATTTATTTCCGTTTTCCGTTTCTGGTAGAGGTCCTACAATATCTATTGCAACTTTTTGAAAAGCTTCGCTCGGCGTATCGGTAATTAACATAGAAGCTTTCATTTTTTCACGAACTAATTTTCGTTTTTGGCAATCGTGACAGGTTCTTACATAATTCTTAACATCTTGTTTCATGCCGTCCCATGAATAATATTGTTGTATTCGCTTTAAAGTTTTAATGATACCTTTATGACCGCCGATTTTTGAACTATGTAATTCCTTGAGAATGTCTTGTTTCATTTTTGGATCAATAATTTCCTTGGGTGTGGATTCGAGTAAAAATACTTGTATTGGCGTATCCTTGAATAAATATTTAATCATTTGAGTTATTTTTGATTTATTAGTGATATTTCCTATGGGTGCTATTGATATTATTCTTTGATTGTGCGAAATAACATATTCTTTTAATTTAATTAAACAGTTAAATATTGTTTCTAATTTTATGGGTATTTGATTATTTATTTCAGTTGAGCGTTTCTTTTTTATTACGTTAATATTTCCTGGCGTAAGTGTTATATTTTCTACTTTATTTCCGTCTGTTTCTGATAATTTAATTTTAATTTTTGAAGAAGAATTTGTCTCTGTTACTAATAGTCCTTGTACTTTGCCTGAAATTTGTGGAATTATATTGTCTGTTTTCCATAATTCATCATTTAAAGCATGTTGCAAAAATAAACTGTAACTAAGATTTTTACTACTGCTAGTTGAAGCTGTGGCTTGTAAAATTGATATTTGTGGTATTCTAGAAAGAGCATCTGCATTAGTGTTTTGCTTTCCCTCTTTATATAAAACTTCGTAATTGTATTCCTCTAATTTTAATCGCCATCGCATTAAGCGAGATGATGGGTCTTTAACATTAAAAAGCCAAATTAATGGTTTGTGATCAGTAACTATTTTAAATTTTTTCCATATAGGTATGGTCGAAAATGTTTTGTTGCCCATATTATAGCTAAGAGTTCTTTTTCCGTGGTGTCATAATTACGTTCCGCTTTATTTAGTGTTCGAGAAGCGTACGCGATTGGAAGATCATTTCCTATTTTTCCTTGTGATAAAACCGCACCAATTCTTTCATCACTCGCGTCCGTAGTTAGTATAAATTCTTTATTAAAATCTAGATATTGTAGAGTAGGTTCGCTCAATAGTAATTGCTTGATTTTCTCAAAGTTTATTTGTTGTCGCATTTCCCATTTAAATGGAATGTTTTTCTTTAGAAGTGACGTAAATGGTTGAGTGATTGAACTAAAATCCTTAATAAAACGTCGATAATACCCTATAAGTCCGAGAAATCGCTTAAGTTTTTTATGGTTCTTTGGGACAGGATATTCTTTTACTGCTCTCACCTTTTCTGGGTTAGGTTTTACTCCTTTGTCCGAAATTACATGACCTAGGTAAATCAATTCTTTTTTGAAAAATTCACATTTATCCGGTTGAAGACTAAGGCCTGCTTCTCTTAAGCGTTGAAAAAGTTGATTGAGTTTTAATTTATGTTCTTCTAAAGACTGTGCATATATGACAATATCGTCTAGATAAACAAACATTTCCTTGTAAGCCCGTTAAAACATTATCCATCAAACGTTGAAACGTCGCGGGGGCATTTTTTAATCCAAAAGGCATTTTTTTATATTCATAATGACCGTTAGGTGTACTAAAAGCCGTTTTTATTGCATCCCGTGGATTCATCGGAATTTGGTGAAAACCTGAAGCTAAATCGAAGCATGAAAAATATCTAGCTTTTCCTAATTGATCCAAAATGTCTGTTATATTAGGCAATGGGTATGCATCTCCCACTGTTTTATCATTTAATTTCCTAAAGTCTATTACTAATCTCCATCGTTTATTACCGTCTGCATCAGGCTTTTTTGGTACTACCCATAATGGCGAATTAAACGGTGAAATAGAAGGTTGAATTATATTTTGTTCGAGTAGTTTGTTAATTTGTTGTTTAATTTCCTCCTTGTGAACAGGGGGGTATCTGTATTGTTTAACAATTATAGGAACATTGTCTGTAGTAGGGATAGAATGTGTAATTCTATTTGTTCCTTTTAATTTATCTCCCGGCAAATGGAATACATCATTATAATTTTCAATAATAGGTAATATAGAAGATTCTTCTTCCTTATTCAAATGATTTAATCGTAGGTTTTCTTTTAATATTTTTAATCTATCCGTTAAATTACTTGAGATCACCGAATTTATTATGTATGTAGAGCTGTCCCTCGGGCTCGTGTCGATTAACACTGGCTCCACATCAATTAAAGGTGTCTCGATATTTATTTCGTTTTCTGTCGTATTGACTAAATATGTATGTACGTTACCGTTGTTTACTTTCACAACGCTATCCATAAGAAAGACGCCCTGTGTTATTTCCTGTCGATTTATCAATCCGTTATCGATATTACTTTGCTTAGTTTTAATTACACACGGATACATGATTCTAGCTGGCAGAGTTATTAAATTACTGTATTCCAACGAGTATACTTTATTATTCCGGATTGTAACTGTTTGTTTTTCAAAATCTATTTTCGCATTTTTGAGGCGTAAGAAGGTTGAGCCTATTATGCCTTGTTCCTTTAGTGGAAAATTACTTGATACTACATGAAATTCGTGAGTGCCATTTTCTGAATTTAAATACGCGGTTCCAAGCGTTTGTTGTTTTTCTTCCGTGATGCCCTGTATTTCTACCTTTTTGTCTTGATATACTAAAGTGTCACGGAGTAAAGCGTTTGCTTTTATGATATTTATATCAGCTCCCATGTCTAACAAGAATCTGTCTGTTGGATTTCTAAGTTCGTTGAAGGGGATGGAAATGACATTTCGAGAACTTGTTTGGATTGTGTATGTTCGGACGCTGGTTCTATCAGGTGAATCGGATTTGCGCGACTGGATGATTGGCCTTGGCGTTGCGCGCTCTTCGCTTGGCCTTGATAGTTTAAATTAGGTTGGCTATTATTTTGACGATAATTGTTTGAATTATTTGAATTATAACGATAATTATAATTTTGTCCATTATTTGCTTGATATCTATTAGCTTGAGTATTATCATTAAATTTATTTTTCGCACTATCGAAATTTTGCACAGAATCGCGTCCATTATGATGATTATTGTATTGAAAATTTTGACCTGCGTTTTTATTTTGTGTATAAAAAACCTTTTTTCTACATTCACTTTCGGAATGGCCTATTTTTTGCAATAATTACAAGTTACATAGCCTGGTTTATTAAAATTATTCACTCTAAATCTTTCTGCATGATATTGTGATTTTTTAATAAATCTTATAGTCCCTTCTATTGCGTCTTCCAAAGTGTTAAATTTTTGTGCTAGAAGATGTTGTCCGACGCTTCTATGTAACCCGCCTAAAAAGTGATCTATTAATTTATTGGTTGCGAAAACTCTTAATCCCGCTCTTGTTGCCTGGTCAGGGTAATTAGATATTGCGATAATCATATCTGAATTTAATTTCCTAACTTTAATGACGTATTTTTCAATAGATTCATCTCTGTTTTGTCTAAGATTATTTATTTCTAATTTCCAATGTTCAAACGTTAAGTAATTTCCAAATTCTTTTATTAATGCCACATAATTTTTCAAGATTTGTTATAGTGTATACGGATCTAACTAACGCGGCATCGCCCGTTAATTTTGTTTGAAGGATCGCTCTAAAAAAAAATAATCTTTCTTCTGGCTCTACTAATTCTAAAACTCCTTTACAATCGGATGTAAATTGGTGAACCGGAATATTTTTACCACTAAAGATTGGCAAGAGATTTAAGCTATGGCGAACAGAAAAATAACTATTACCTGTCGAAATCGAGGATCTTCGACTTTGTTGGTCCCTATCTAAGTGACTTTCGCCGTGAAGATTTATCGGTGCCGACGCTTGGTTATTCATGGTTAATGTTAAAGATGTGTGATCGGATTCAAAATTGTCTACTAAACTACTTTCGCCCGAACTATCTGAATTATAGTGTACGCTAGGACTTCGGTAATTCATAAAGACTTACAGTAGTAGTACAATAAACATTGTTCGTATGGTGTTTTGATGTTGGTCCAGGATGTTGTCCGATGATTTGATGAGCCTTTTTACGTGCTAGCTGTCCACGGAGTCTCGTCGCCGTCGTCTCAAAAAGATGCTGGATACCTCGTGCTTTTCCTCCCACTTTTCGGCTTTCGTGCTGCTCCGACGTTTCAGCTCCTCTGCCTTTTTCTTCGGATGCTGGGCCGTAGTCCGCCAGGAGGTTTTATGCCTATCTCAAAGGCGAGATCGTTGGAATATATAATGTTCAGGACGTCAGCGGGCACCTTGTCCACCGCGTCTGGAACGACTAAGTGATCCTGCAATGCATGAGCCATGCTTGAGCGTCGAGGACGACGATGTGGAAACGGACGATTCCTGCGAGTGAAAAAACGAGTGTGGTGTGTCGGTTCGTCGGGGAGATGGGGTAATCGAGGGGCGACCTTTGGCGACGCCAACGAACACGTCAATGTGCGTGCGTGCGTGCGTGCGTGCGTGCGTGCGTGCGTGCGTGCGCACCGTGCACTGGCTGTAAATTCGCCAACAATTTAATCGCAGCAAAATGACGTTACTTACTCGACTCGACACAACTCGACTTCCACAAGAGCGGGCCAAATGAGAGCGTTAATTGCGAACCTTTTTCCTGTCCTTCTTAAACAGCGTATGACAGCGTAATGGACCTCCGCCCCAGCGATCGCAGCTTGCGGCCCCGGTAGCATACGATCATATGGGGAAGGGATGAAGACTAAGGGGCAAGAACCAATCATATACTGAACACTCACTTATTCTTTAATATGATTGATCCTTGCCCTTGTTCTTTATCCCCTCCCCATGCGACCGTATGCTACCCGGGCCGATGCGATTTCAAACTCAAGCCCGGGCACGCTCACGCACACATCGCACTCCTCCTATCCGTGAGGCACGCGCGCTCGGCTGCGATCGGCGTGAGTCCTCGGGCACTCGGCCACGTTCGCGGCTGAGTTCGTCCCTTTCTCCTCTGCCTCTTCCCCCATCTAACGTTTTTTGACTTCGAGCTCCGAGGCGATCGCCGGCGTCTAATGCTTTTTCGGAATATATTTTTCGCGCGAGCGCCGCCGGCTCTTCCGCCGGTACTTCTCCAAATATGTAATATTTCTTTGTTATTCCATGTAAATTGAATTTACAAATAAAATGTTAAATATATCTTTTGGTTAATTAAATTAATTATTTAATTATTTAATTAAGTAACGTGCAAAGATTAAAAAAACCTTTATTTCTTCGGTAATTTTACAAACTTTGATAACTTCCCGGGAAAAAATGTTTCATATAAAAACATATATAAATATATGTATATAAAAGATGTCTATATATGTTTATATCAGTTTCCTTTCTTTTGTGAAATTTCTGTTTGATATAAAAAGATAATAGTCATACTGAATAGATAAAAACTAATTTTAAGAGTAATTTTTGCATTGCTTCTTTTAAAAAAGCTAAGTATGAAAAATTGTCCATATATAATCATATATATTCCGGAATATATGGGCAATTTTTCATACTTAGCTTTCTTAAAAGAAGCAATGCAAAAATTATTTTTTTAATTAGTTTCTATCTTTTCAGTATGACTATTATTTTTTTATATCAAACAAAAATTTTACAAAAAAAAGGAAGCTAATATAAATATATATGAACATTTTATACATATATATTTATGTTTTTATATGAAACATTTTTTCCCGGGTTCACAAAATTAATTTTAGGTAAGGTTAATATATTTTTTTAACTGAAAGTATTTTTTCTTTCATAATTTTTTCTTTTACATAAATAAATTTTTAATTGAAGTATTGTCTCATTGAAGTTCTAAACAGTGAGTGAAAGAGGTCGAGGTGTTTGATGTGAGTCAATTTTCATTATGTTAATCTGGTTAATTTAATCTTATTTTATGTAGTTTACGTAGAGATAAAGTTTACTATTTTACAAATAATCATTTTAAAATTGTAATAATCTTTTACTATTATATTGTCAACTATACTGTTACATTGTCAACTATTTTTTTTTTTACTTTATATCCAAATTCTTTATTTTAGTAAAGGATTTGGATAGATATATCTCTTTGTTCGAGACTATAACAATTACTTTAGAATTTTGACATTTTCTTTTTATTTGCTCTGTTTTATCCGCGAGTAGTGAGAGCTACTGACAGCCATCGAGCTCCCTGTAGTTCATTTCTTCGATGCACCGAGTCGCGCGGCGCTGTTACTAGCTCCTCACGCGCGCGATTTTCGTTTGCTCGCATCGCCTGTAACTATGCATCTTGGTAACTATGCAAATAAACATGCCCAAAAAAGGGCACGTCCAAATCAATGCCCAAATAAGTCTCGAGATCCATTCCCTACCGCCCCCTTTTCTCGCCTCCGATCGTAATTGTTTTACGATGCATAATTCTTCAGTCTCTCGCAGCCCGGCACCGACATAAGATCGTCCCGCAGATCTCCCGCGTCATCCGCCGATCCTAGCTGCGGGGATTCACTTTTCCACTCCATCCCTAATCCATGTCAATTAATTTTTACCTTCGAGTATTTTTGTGAATGTGTGAGTGCGTTATGTTAATGCGCGAGTGACCGTATCTTTCCCGCGAACGTCCTCTGCCTCGCGTACAAGATCTCCGTCGGGTCGCGCGCAAGATTTCCGGATTCGCGAGAGCCTCGATCTCGAGGCTCTGCAAGATTTCCGAGTCGATTAGACAGCTTAATATCCAGACGTATCAAGATATCCGAAACGTTGCGAGGGGCGAACCGTAAAAGATACGGTTCGCCCCTCGCTCTAAACGTTTGTTGGTGAATAAATAATTAAGTGTGAGTGACCCCACTGCCTCCTTTTTATTCCTATCACCTCCCGTGAACCTCCCGCACTCCTCCTCGCTCACTTCGCGTCTCTATCGGGACGGATCCCGGCATTCCCTCCGTGCGATCGCGTTTACCCTACGCACGCACAAACACTCTTGTACAATAAACCGGAGCAATCTCATCCCAATAAACATAGTTTATTGTAGAAAAAAAGACGCTTCGGTCACTTTCCTGTATAGTTGACAATTACAGTGATGGTATAACACGTGTCATAGTCTTTGTTCTAACTGAAATTTTTACTTAATTTTTGTATATTGTTTATATATTAAATCCATATTACGTATCAACCTTTTGTTGGTAATAATGTAACGAGACGACAATTTTAATTGCGGTAATGTAACGATCGACGACATAGGCGCGCGCGCGTTAAAACTGCGATCGATCGTTGCTGCATAGGGTCGCGAGAAAAATTACCCTGTTTTGCGACATTTTTTTATCCCTTTTCCCCCTCCTGTCCCTCGAAAGATAGTTTAAAAAAAAAATTTTACGTGGCTCGTGCTTTTTTGCACAATGGGTTGTCTAAATTTTTTTTTCGTACGTTTTTGTACGAGAAAACGCGTTCGACTTGCGGAATAATTTGCGGGATTCGTCGCAATTCCTGTAATCGGATGACTTTTGTTAAACTTGTCGAAATTTCAAAAATTATACGACTTATCTCGACGAAACACGCGTGAAAGAATTGTCGACGAAGATTCAACATCAACGAAAATTGCATTCGTATTGCGCGTCGGAAACGTGTGTTAAAATGACGCGTTCTAAGCGCGGAGTCGTTCGCGGAAACACTCGACTTTCCAACTATTTGTCGACACGAAATATTTTGTATATTCCTTGATAATAATAGTACGAATATAAATTATTTCATTTGTCGTAGATATTTGTAGTAATTTGTTTTATACCTGGCAAACACGGACATAAAGATATATACGAGATATTTATCGTTGATACCTTTCCTTCTTTTAAATATGTTATTAATTGGCTTGTTCTTTTTTGCTGCACTGCTGTACTGGTGCAATAGGTTAGAGTAAGACAAATATATTTTTTCTCACGGGCAAAATATTGTGCTAGACGGAGAGAGAATGCGCTTGTGGCCAAGTGATCGCGGCCAATCGCTGCGCGTGCTCGAATCGTTACGTTTCGTTGTCAATATGACGGGTCGATACCATACGTTTTGTAACCCATGGTAGTCGTCGACCGTTTAACACCGCGTTGATAATTTGCTTCGCGGGACAAAGCGACGCTTTTTTCAGCTAGATTCGTTCCTTTTGTGCAAAAACGCGTCGACTAAACTTAATTCAACAAATTCGGTCAACGGTAACGTTTCCTTTGAGGTTTGTTACCGGAAAGACGTTACGTGTACCTTGACTCTCTTCGAGGAGACGCTATTAGCGCTATCGGCATCAGTCTATCCTTATTCTACTTTTAATGAGTAATTAAAATAAACTAATGCTGGTAGCGCTAATAGCGTCTCCCCGAACGCACCCCGAGGGTCCACCGGCTTATAACCTTTGGTACACGCGCGACATGACCAGCGAAACGGGATTCGGTCTTAGCGATATGACCGTGACGTCTACCGCGAGTGTTCCGAGCTTTAGTCTTTCCAACGATACGGTTCCCACGGCGTCCGCACCCCCGGGACTTTCATTCGACGCCTCGAAAGTAGGCGTCGAACGAACCGCTACCTCCGCTGCATTTCCTTTGAGCGATATCACTTACAGCTTTATTGCCGCGACGAGTCTAGCGCCTTCCACTCGTACTTTGTTGGGTACCACCGCTATGTAAGTAATGCTAATTACGAAATTCAAATGTTTCGAGTTTTTAATTAACCGTTGCTCGCTACTAAGAGCAAGTTCGTGGCTCACTGCGAATCTTTTTGTTGCAGTGTAGGTTCTGCGACTGATATTCAACCAGAAGCCATTAATTTCTGTCAGCTTGAAGAATCGATCGACGAGTAGACCTTGTATACTAGAGCAATATCGAGTATTTGTAAATCGAGCGAGGCGAGTTGATGGATAAATCGTTGGTAACAAATAGAGAAAAATTTGAACCACTGAATCGAGAAGTTGAAAGGATCGAGATGGAGCAACGGCAATTTGAACGCGAACTGGACCGTATTGTAAGTTATATTTCTACATTTGCAATTGTTTATACAATGTTGATATAAATAAAATTAATTATCGACTTATTTCGTTTAATTATCCAATTCGTTACTTGATATACGTTGAATTAAATTCAAATAATTGCAGCTTTCACAGACTGGATATAACCAACTGCTACCAAATTTGGTACTGTTGCAAAAAGAGCTAGTGTCTCTTTCCGTTTCGGATTCTGATCGACGGAACACCTACCAATTATCGGATACTTAGTTGAAACGTATGTCGGAAGAGCTCGAGGAAGTAATAGAGCGTTTGAACGAAGCGAATCACGTTCGGAACTCCAGCGATCTGATAATTGTTCAAATTGAAAAAATGTTAAACGCGAACAGGTTCTGCTTCCAGTGGCTGAATCGACAGACGGAGCTGTTGAATTTGAGGATACAACGGATCGATTAGATGCGTCGGAGAGCCTTTCGGGCGAGAGAGCGAATGGAAATTTTTTTTTTAGCTTACGACTAATTATAATTTGTTCGTTTCGTACGTGTATAAAAAAACCTGTAATAATTATTTTTTAAAAAATATGATGTAGCTTGTAATATACGAGAATATATATTTTGTTATTTTATGTATACTTGTTTCTGAGATTCCGTAGTATATTTAACATAAATTAAACGAGTAAAGATGCATTTATCAATACGAATTAAAAATGAGCCACTGTATATAAATATTTAATTCTATAGAATATATTCTTGAGATTATTATCGTTGAAGCCATAAATATCTTTTATTAATATCGATATATTTACAATTACCAGAGTTGCTGTTATTTTTATATACAAATATATTTGAAAAATACGTTTTTACCTATATAATGATTGTAGTGTATGTGTGTGTGTGTGTGTGAGCAGCGCAGCAAACAGGCGCGCGGGAATGAATCAGCCGTCGGCGGTGTGGCGAGCGCGTGACAAGGAAAGAGCGAGCTATTCCACACGGGGATTCAGGCTGTATGTTTTTGGATGGCAAGGAGTCAATATATCTTAGTTCCAACTATTTAGTGCATTTTATTATAGCTACATGCCGATGTTATTGATGTGATCCAGTCCCCTAAAGCCAAGCGTTGCACCAATGGCACAAAGTGCTCCACCAAATCTGCAGGACTGTGCTGGACCGCGACATTTCTTAAGGATTCCACAGCTTTGTCGGATCACTGTTTCCTCCACAGTAGTCAAAGATTCCAATGGTGGCTAAAAAAAACCAAGTTATTTCTTTAAAAGACAGAACAAAGATTGATCTTGGAAAAGTATTTTGCTCAATTTGGTATTTAAGATTTTAAAATTAAAAGCTACACTCTCCAGAATGACATATAACTTTATGTAAAAGTGTTTAATTTGCTACTGACAATCTTTGTACTTTTAAAAATAGGATTTAAGTTTGGAATAAGATTTTAATTAGCAAACTAGGTTCGAGCGTGCAACTAGGTTCGTTAACCTATGTTGATTTGTGTCTCATAAAAGGAAGGCAGCCTAAATTAGTAATCGTAATTTAGTACTCACCAGTCTCTCTGCATTCATTTTGGTCTCTCACATTTTCTTTCGTCCAATTTTTTAAATGCCATATGATAATGGAAGACTTCTTTGGCAATGCTGCAATAAAATTTTACATGGAATAATTATATTTAAAAAAGATACATAATTGCCAAGATAGCAATAAGATATATTAACATATTTAGTAACAACAAACTAGCTGTCTATTCATATAATAATGAAAATTTTCGATAGAGCGTTCAAAAAGCATAACCTAAAATTTATTTTATCGCGTCAATTATCGTTATGCAAAGAATATTGCCAACATATACATATACAAGTATATATTATTAAACTGTATTTAATGCTTATGAATATATAATTTTTGATAAAATAAGGAGGATTACCTGATAAAATAGCGATAAACGAACCACGCACCGAATGGCAGATGACACCGAATACAAACGTTGTACCAACATTGCCCGTGAATAGATGCGTTCAGTAACTTTATTTTATTATTACAACGAACTTATTATTTTGAAAATAATTTCTCTGAAATTTTACAGACATGTTTCGAAAATAATTTTGAATTGATTTACGCAAGAAAAAATAATATTTGACATTATTAATTTTTAGATACTAACTTTATTTCGTTATTACAACGAAATTATTATTTCCTAAACTCTGAAATTTTACGGACGTGTTTCCCAAATGATTTCGAATCGATTGATGTAAGAAAAAAATATTTTTGACATTATGTCTGCTAACTGAACATCCGCGGAACTTTCTAGGGAATTTTTAAATGCTAACCTTATTTTATTAATTACGACTAAATTATTATTTCCCGAACTCTGAAATTTTACCGGCGTGTTTCCCAAATGATTTCGAATCGATTGACGTACGAGAAAATGATTTTTTAACATTATATCTGCTAGCGGTGGCCTCGCCTCCTGGACCCCCCTGTTATCCTTCTTGACCAAAGCACGCTTGAAAGTTAAGTTTGCCGCGCGCGCTTCTCGTGGAAAGGACCAACGTTGTTCCTCTTGTCAACGTCTATGAAGAAAAAATGTCAAAACCCGTTTTTATAGAGAAACGAAACAACTAAAAATTTAAGCTTGGATGAAATGAGTTATCGTGCACGCTAGAGCAAAATAATTGAAAAACAAACCCCGGGATGTGCTGTAAAAAATCCTCGGTAATACGAGAGAAATGCAAAGTCGAAATACCGAAATATCCCTAAAAATTGTAGAAAAGTTTCGAAATTATTTTATACATTTGCCTTGTATCTAAAGTGCGCTCTTGGCACCCCCGCTACTTCGCGAGAGTGAACTTTCCCACCACGACAAGGTGGCGCACTTTCGGAAGAGACCCCCCCCACCCTCCACATTTTCGAAACAAAAAAAAATATTTAAAAATAAAATGCTTTGTAAAAAATAAAAAAAAAATTAAATTCATAGAATTAAAAGAAATGCATAAATAGAATTACACTAAATTACTGAAAAACCTTAAAATTAAAGAAAAAACTTGAAAAATTTAAAAAAAAACACGCAACACAAAAAATGTAAGTATAAAAAAAGTATTATAAAAAATAGGGAGTTAGTCAAATCTGAAACAGAAAGAAAATTATACAAAATGAGACGAGAAAAACTAAGCAATAATGTGCGAGATTAGTATTTATTACCTTATTCGTTTGACTCTTTCCGCGTAAATAATATCGTTTTCTTCGTCCGAAGAGTTGTACGGTAACCTCTGGCGAGGCAAGAGGTGACGAATCAATTTGCATAACATCTGGCGATTGTGACGGCCCTGGGTCATTTACCCTTTCGTCGGCATCGTTGGCATTATCGTCGACAATGCCGGCGTTTTGCGGTTCAAAAACAAACGGATGATCCGCCTCTCCCGGAAATTCGTATTCGCTGAAAAAAATTGCAAAAAAAAGTTAAACGATTCAAAAAAATAAACAAAATAAAAGAAACGAATAATTTTATCTTACGGTGAGGACGCCCAGTGCGTGGTATCGTCCTCTAAGTCGTAACGACGACAAAGAAGACGAAGAGGACACTACATGCCAGGTCGCCACTTTGGATTGTAACCAACGTCCCGGCCCTCGAAGTAGTATTGATCGAGGACCAGGAAGAGCCGATCCTCGAATCGATCGACGTCGAACTCGAGGTCGAGTTGCTCGTCTATTTGACAACTGACATCGTCGATCATCTCTTCCGGATCGACGGTGCTGTGCGTCCCGCTACTAGTAGGGCTCGTGCTCGGTGTCGGCAACCGCTCAGCAGAGATTTGCGCCAGTAAAGTATCTGTAAAAATAATATATCAGTATAATAAAAAGAAACCAAGAAAAATAAAAAACTTACTTATCAACCGACGCATCATGCGTATCAATCCGAGACGTCCTAAGTACTCCAGCGGCAAACCGTAATCCATTTCAGCAAATACTTAAAGTAAGCTGTAACAAAACAAACAATTTTATTAATTTATATATTTAGATGGTTAAGAATCGTCCAGTTTATTGGCCTCGGCCGCACCCTGGATCGTCCCCGAGAAAATATAAACAATGTGATATCTGTTGTGAGTGCGCGACACTCACACAAACTTTACTTGTAATAACGAGAAGGGTGTCGAGTGACACCTCGCGCGACGACACCGTCCGGCCTTGCTACCGGGCATCGCACCGGCCTTCACACCGGACATCACACCGAGCTACATATCCGGTTACTCATTTTGCCACCCGAAATCTTCTGATTTCCGGTGGAATGCGCCTAGCTAGCAATTGCTGGCTAAGCTAGTGCACGGGCCAAAGGCCCGTGACCGCGAGTGACACCCCTTGGTAACAAGCCGAAAGGCTGAGTATATAAAGACCGCGGAAAGAGAACGAGTGGGCTCATAATCAATAATAATAGCGACGAGTATATGTCGCTCGTCGAAACTACAAACTAGACGAAGTAACTCATCTTTCGGGTTCGCTAACGAAAACTGTACAGGAAGAATAAATATATATCTCTTGTTATTAACTCTCGGCGTTATCTCTTGGAAACCTGATCCCGAGGAGTCATCGGCAGCGGTCCCGCACTGTATCCCGAGACCAGGGATACAACAAATTGGTGGCAGCGGTGGGATTCACTGCCGAAAAATACCGAAAAGGAAAAAAACGCTCCCTAACGGACTCAGCGCACAGAAGAAAACCGCCGAAACGAAACATTAAAGCCAGGGCGACAATTCACCCGAGGCGCAACGAAGCCGACCTGCTGATTCTCCGAGACAAGGAAGGAAGATAGCATCGGACAACAGCGATAGCAGTGTTATCTAAGACGACACCGACCTACCGCAACGTGACGCACCAGCCACAAGCAGCTGAGCGACGGACAACATGCGGCGATACATCGCGGTAATGTAAGTCTACGAAATTATATTGTATACCAAAAACCTTGTAATAAAAACGACACGCGAACCCGAATTGATTAGGCCCCCGGTAACACTATTACCGAAACGCGTACTAACGATAGCGAATGTCCGACGACAATAGCACACCGATAAGAAACGAATCGTGGCTATTCAGTAGAGCGGCGGCGCGATCCATACACTATCGCGAGTTAGAACTAGCGTGGCGAGCGGCACAGGCCCTCCGTGAGGATCGAGATAACGATCGCAGGGTCTTAGGGCGTCTCCTAGGCGGCGATAGCGAGCTACCCGAGCACGTCATACGTGAGCGAGAATTTCCTTTCGGGGCCCTCGACGCCAGTTTATTTTCCACCGACGCAGTTGACGTGACAAGACGAGACCGCGTGGACAGACGGACGAGACCGTACGTTAGTCGCACTCCGAGCCGCGTATCTTCACGAGGTGAATTTTCACTGACCTCGTACGATTCCGATATCTTTAACCCTGAAGAAATTTTCGAGAGATACGAAATGAGTACCAACGAACAAGCTCAACCCTCGGGAACTCAACAATCAGAGGCTCAACATTTCATAGCCGACGCAGAGCGAGAACTTCAAGAAATACACCATGAAATCCGCGAAAACCCAGTTGCACGAGCAGCACCGCCAAACGTAGCGCAAGAGAGAGACAATGAAGTCCGAGACACTCTGCGCCCGGTGATTCAAGAATTACGTCGGTTACAAACAGACATAGACGCCGTACGGGAAACGCAAGTACACACTCAGCGCATTCACGACTATCGACCATCGCGACTCAGTAGGAGAGACACAACCTACGTAGATCACGATGATGTTCGCCACCAGCGAGGTCGCGGGTCCCTACCATTAAAAGAAGCGCGCTGCATGATCCCTGAATTCGACGGGAATGCAAGTAAACTACAAGAGTTTCTAAGCGCCATGACATATGCGGTCGAAAACATCGATCCGAACGATGAGGTAACTCTGTTAGGAGCTATCCTATGCACCAAGTTGAAAGGGCGCGCAATGTTGGATTTCCAAACGCGAAAGATTCGCAACTTTGAACAACTAAGACAGGAATTAGAAGCGTGCTACGTGAGTAAAAAGAGCACCACACATTTGCAAATTGAATTTAATACTCTCAAACAAAGAACCGGAGAAAATGCACGGACCTACGGACTTAGAGCCGACAAATTAACAATGGATCTGTATGAGTCCATGATAGAGGGTCGACAACATTACACAACGGAAAATAAACGCGCGATATTAGATATCCTACAACAACAGGTGCTTGAGAATTATCAGATAGGGCTAAACGACGACACAAAAGCCGTAGTCAGATCGCGAGGATATGCAACGTTGCAGGATGCGATAGCGGCCGCGACCGCAGAAGAACGAATAAAGGGAACAACAGTTTCCCGCCCGAAACCAAAATATTATATGCCGGCCGCAGATAATTACAAAAATAAGCTACAATGTCGAAAGTGCGGAAAGTTAGGACACCACGGAAAAGACTGTCGCAACAGTCGTTACTCGAACCGGTTCGCACTACCACAACCTGATAAAACACGTATAAATGCCGTAGAGAAATTCTGCAAGCATTGCAAAAAACGTGGCCATACACAAGCCGAGTGTTGGCACTTGAACGGGAGGCCTCGCAACAAAACGCCATATCACCCTCCTCGACCACAAAATAATGGGAATAAAAATAACAACCCTAGAAAAGCGATCGAACCGCGTAAAAAGAAGAATTCCGGATCCGAGTCTAGTAGCGAAGACGAAAGGAAAACAGCCGGAAAGAAAGATAAGCGCGCTCAGACGTATCAGGTCGCGCAAGTAACTCGAGCCGCCCAGCCGAGCAGCGGCCTAGATCAAATCACGCTTCCGATACAAGAAACGCGCTCAGGAGAAATAAACATGCTTTTCGATTCGGGCGCAACCCTTTCACTCATCAAGGTAAAAAACTTAAAAGGGAAAACTCGAATTTCCCCCGAAAAAATCACCCTTGCGGGAATAACGGGGCACAAAATGTATACAATCGGAAGCATGCAAGCCCACATTAATATAGGCGAACAGGTATTAAGACATACCATGTACGTGGTCAAGGATGACTTCCCCATGGAGTACGATGGAATACTGGGACTGGACTTCATGAAAAATCACCGCGTGATTTGCGATTACGACAAGCAACAATTGAACATCGCCGGCGTCACTTTCAAAATAAAACCTTACGGTAAGATAATTCTACAACCGCGCAGCGAGACTATTGTCCGAGCAACCACTAACCGAAATCAGCCCGGAGTAATCCAGGCGAAGGAAACTAAGCCCGGCGTATATATCGGACGATGCATGGTCGAGCCGAAGAATTTTGCATGCGTAGTCAGCATCATAAATACCACAGATAAGCCGGTAGAGATACGCACGCCGCACGTGACAATAGAAGATCCCGACGAAAGTGATCATCAAATATACGCGGTTATCAACGAGGCGGAACGTGCGAATAAACTCCCACGAAGCAAACGGATCTGACAAACATTGCGTACCCAGCATCTCAATTCGGAAGAACGACAGGCACTCACACGGATATGCGAAGAATACCAAGATACCTTCCACCTAAGTGGAGAACCACTGACATGCACTGCAGCAGTGAAACACGAGATACGTACACAAGCCGACTCATCGCCGGTCAACGTACGGCCGTATCGCCTCCCCGCAAGGCATAAGGAAGAGGTGAATACACAGATAAAACAAATGCTGCATGATGGCATTATCAAAGCCAGCACGAGCCAATGGAATGCGCCACTGCTAGTGGTACCCAAAAAGGCCGACTCGTCTGGAAAACCGAAGCTCCGAATCGTGATCGACTTCCGAAAACTAAATGATCTAACAATTGGCGATTCTTTTCCCCTACCCAATATTGAGGAAATATTAGATCAGCTGGGAAACGCCAAATATTTTTCGACGCTAGACTTAGCGTCGGGGTATCATCAGATACCGATGGCTGAGCCAGATAAACAAAAGACAGCGTTCTCGACACCATACGGACATTTTGAATATAATCGGATGCCCTTTGGATTAAAAAATGCGCCAGCCACATTCCAGAGGCTGATGAACTCGGTACTCATGGGAATTCAAGGACTCAGATGCCTAGTATATCTCGATGACATAGTGATATACGGATCAAGTTTAAGCGACCATAATAAACGCCTAACAGAAGTATTGCAACGCCTACGAGAAGCGAACTTAAAGTTGCAACCGGACAAGTGCGAATTCCTGCGCAAGGAAGTAAATTACCTAGGACACGTAATTTCCGAAAATGGAATATCGCCCGACCCGGCAAAATTGCAAGCTATAGAAGATTTTCCGGAGCCCAAAAAGATCAAAGATATCCAATCATTTATAGGCCTGGCCGGATATTACAGAAAATTTATCAGCAATTTTTCCAAGATCGCGAAACCATTAACAAAACTAACAAAAAAGACGGAAACATTCGCGTGGACTGCCGAACAGCAAATAGCTTTCAACACATTAAAAGAAAAATTAACTACGGCGCCCGTACTTCAATACCCAGATTTTACAAAAGAATTCAACGTGACTACCGACGCCTCAGATTATGCAATAGGAGCCGTACTGTCACAGGGACCGATAGGAAGAGACCGTCCCATTGCTTACGCGAGCAGAATATTAAACCGCGCCGAGCAAAACTACAGCACGACAGAGAAAGAATTACTTGCAATAGTATGGGCTGTAAAACACTTTCGGCCATATGTCTATGGGACAAAATTCAAAATCGTAACTGACCACAAACCCCTTATATGGTTGTTCAACGTAAATGACCCCGGATCAAGATTGATCCGATGGCGATTAAAACTGGAGGAATATGACTATGAAATTATTCATAAGGCCGGTCGAGCGAACGCGAACGCCGACGCGCTAAGTCGCAACGTGAAGCGGGAAGCTCACGTTACCAAAGCAGCTGATAAAATCCTCACACTAGACGAAGACGGCGAATACGCACGTGCATCTACAGAAGATGAAAAGGAAGAAGACAACGTATGCGAACCAGCATACACAGAAGAAAAGAAAAAACAAATTCTATACGAATATCATGATGCACCTACGGGAGGGCACCAAGGAATTGAGAGAACAATAAAAAGAATACGATTGACACATAATTGGCCCGGATTAACGGCCGATGTAGAGCGATACATTAAAAAATGTGAGCTTTGTCAGAAAAATAAACTTTCTCGGAGAATAAAAGCCCCTCTTGTCGTCACGGACACGCCTAGCCGACCTTTCGAAAAATGTGCACTGGATATAGTGGGACCACTAACAATAACGAAAAATAAAAATCGGTACCTACTGACATTCCAAGACCAT
>NC_050467.1:31104895-31170895 GCF_013373865.1 Monomorium pharaonis | reverse complement strand
GCCCATGTCATTCCGCCGCGTTAGTTGCACATGCTGCATGCAATAAGATTCCAGACTATTGCGAGGAATTTATTAAAAAAATAGCAACTTTTATTAACAATAGTCCCAAGCAATCTGCTATTTTTCAAGAATTTTGTGAATGTTTTCAGGAAACAAACCGCAAAATTCTAAAATTATCCGATACACGATGGCTTTCTCGGCATTTGTGTATTGACAGACTTTTGGAATATTGGGATACTATTGAGCTGTTTTTACAAGAAACTGTTATAAATGAAAAGATAAAGACTGGCGAATATTTATTAAATATTATGCAAAAACTTGATGTAAAAGCATATTTATTATTTCTAAAACATATTTTACATTTTTTAAATATGTTTAATGCATTTTTTCAAGCAGTAGAAACGAGAATACATCTATTGCAACCGAAATCACTTCAGTTCCTAATCATGATTTGTAAACCTTTTATGAAAACAGAGTTTTTAAAATCTGTAAATATTAATTTCGAATTTTCTAAAACAGATTATCACAAATTATTAAATGAAATATATTTAGGAACTGAATGTGAAAAATATCTTAATGAATTAATTAGAAAAGGACACGTAGATGTAGTTGCAAATGTTCGACAAAACTGTTTGCAATTTTACATTACTGCTGCTCAAGACATTTCAAAGAAATTACCAATAAACGACTCATTTTTGTCAAAATTGAAAGTTTTTGAAGTAGAGACAGCATTACGTGGTCGTAATAGAGAAACTTCATTTAATGATGTTTCTTTTGTTGCTCAAACTTTTACCGGGTTTGACGACAATGCATTAAAAAAAGAATGGTTTGCTTTACATCAAGATTTTACAGAAGCAGAAAAAGATAATTTGACAATGTTAAATTTTGATGAAATGTGGAAAAAAATTTTCCAACGCAGTAACCAATTTCCAAATTTAAAGTCTCTTGTCAATACTGTTAGATCACTGCCTAATTCGAATGCCGACTCAGAGAGAATCTTTTCCTTTCTACCTGATTTAAAAACAAAAAAACGAAATAAACTTTCGCCTGCAGCAATCAATGCTACTTGTGTCTTGAAATCAGCATTGAAAGCGAGAAAAGAAAATGCTCTCGATATAAAAATTAATGAGAAGCATTTAACTTTAATGTCTACAAATAAATTATATGTTACATGTCCTAAAAGAACCAAATTTCATTTAACATTATATGCTGCAGGTAGTGATGATGATGATGATAATGATGATGATGAGATTCATCATCCTTCCACTTCAAATAAACAATAATGATGTTTAAAAATTTGGTCTAAAACACTAGACCTCATATCTATAAATAATAGATATGTTAAATAATTAATTAAAAACTGGTCTAAAACGCTAGACCTCACATCTATGAATAATAGATGTGTTAAATAATTAATTAAAAACTGGTCTAAAATGCTAGACCTCACATCTATGAATAATAGATGTGTTAAATAATTAATTAAAAACTGGTCTAAAATGCTAGACCTCACATCTATGAATAATAGATGTGTTAAATAATTAATTAAAAACTGGTCTAAAACGCTAGACCTCACATCTATGAATAATAAATGTGTTAAGAATATCAAGAAATTAAATGTGGTATAATAGGGCTACTGGCGAAGGTCCACGTAAAAAAACCTAACGCGCTATTAGTGGCACCTCATGGGTAGCGTGGAAGCCACTTAGTAATTAGTAAATAAATGTCATAAATATGCCAACATCGAAAGAAAAATAAGTTAAAATCTCATCGGTGAGAATAATTGCAACATTAGTTGTTAAAGTATGATTTAAACTACAGTATTTTCTTTTAATATCAACAGTAATTAATAATAAATACACACACAAATTTGTGAAATGTATAAAATTAATATAACGTGTTCATGTTCTTGAAATTAATTCCAAAATAAATTAGACAAGAGAAGTATAAAAATAATTCGCAATTTAACAAAGTAAGTAATAAAAATATATACATACATAATAATAGAATACGTGATAAATTCAAGAGTTTTCTGTCTCACATTTATTCCTGAAATGTAGGTTGGATATGAGTTAGTTGAGTTTTAACAGTGACTAAATACTTTGTCGGAGATGAGTTTGTCACGAGTCTTGTTATTATATGTATATGTATTTTTATTATTTTCTTATTTTGTTAAATTGCGGACTACTATCCATATTTCTCTTATTTAATTTACTTTGTAATTAATTTTAAGAATAACACGATCACGTTACGTTAATTTTACATATTTCACGAATTTATGTATGTATTTATAATTACTGAGTATTAATATTTAAAAAAGTTGCAATGTAATTAAGATTTTGACTTATTTTTCATTTGACATGTTGGCGTATTTATTTAATATTTATAGTACATCTGGGGAAACTATACATTAAAAATGATCGAATAACGAAATGTCTATTAACTATTATAGAATTAAGAAATTGGATATAAATATCTTTTGATAACTCGTCAGCTTTTTCTATTTTTAGTTGAATTTAATAATTTATTAAAAATTTTTATTATTATTTAAGGTACATTTATAATTGGTTTTATTATAATTAATTTATTATAATTTAAATAAGACAATAAATTACATTAATGGAAAAAAATTTAATAATTAATAATAATGAATAATATGATCAATGCTATCAATGATTGATATCAATTGATCTGCTTGTTGATCGCGATGCTCGAGATGAGAGGAGGACATGCAAGGGGACGGGGGAAGCATAGGCGCCTTTCGTCAATCCTCAATCGCTGGCCGCTGAACGCACGCTTTCGTGGCAGCCTTGGAGGAAGAGAGACGGACGCCTCTCTCTTTTTAATAACCGAGTAGCGGCAGGCATAGCGAGAGCGACCGAGCCGACCCGAGACTCGAGGTACAAACCCGACCGACTCGGGTGCTCGGCGGTGTTCGGCGGTGCTCGGCGGAGCACCCGAGATGCTCGCGGCCCAAAACTTGCACCACTGGCGGGGATACTTACCAAACTAGAAATAAGATTTAAGGCAACTAATAATATTTCGCGACATGCGGGATAGTCACCAAAGCTGTAAATAATGTTTAAAGCAATTAATAATATTTTACGACATGCGGGGATACTTACCAAAGCTAGAAATAATGTTTAAAGCAATTAATAATATTTCACGACATGCGGGCTGGTCACCAAAGCTGGAAATAAAGATGGAAAAAGTTTACAATGTACGACATGCGAAATAAAAAAATTTTCAAGGGTTTAGAAATTTGCACCGGCCAAACGGTAAGAGATACGGAGTTGACCAAAAGGACCAAAGTTGTTCCCCTCGTCGCGTTGTACCAAGATGGACACCTAGACTCTGAAACCTACAAATCACAGACCTGGTGAAGCGCAGAAATGTACCGGGAACGTCGTCTACGGGAACGACGACACCGGGGATAGATAGAGCTCGTCGAGTACCGAGAGGATCGACACTTAGACTCCAAGACCTATGGAACGCTGACATGGTAACGTCGAGAAACTTACCAGGAACGTCTTCTACGGGGATAACGACACCGGGAGGTGATAGCTCTCGTCGAGTACGTCCGAAAAGGTCCTCTCCCCCGAATTCGTATCTCCGAGCCTTTGTGGTCAAACGAGAGCCCCACTGGTCACTCCGTTGAGCGCTCTTGTCGATAGAGGTAAAGCTCCGCGCTCCCTAAAGATACCCCAAAACCGACCTTCAAAGTCCTGTAACTCGCAAACGGTTAGAGATACGAGGTTCAAGCAAAGGACCTTTTTCGTAGATCTCGACGAGATCTTTCGAACGGGACCACGAGCGAACTCGTATCTCTAACCGTTTGGAAGTTACGGTATTTTGAAGTAAAAATTTTTATTTTTTTACCGTACCTCGCGAACGATTAAAACTACGAGGTTCGCGCCAGATCCCTTTTGTAGATCTCGACGAGATCTTTCGAACGGGACCACGAGCGAACTCGTATCTCCAACCGTTTGCAAGTGACGGTATTTTTTATGTGAAAATTTTTACTTCTTCGTACTAAGAGATATATTGCCAACCGACTGTAATTATTTACCAATAAAAACGTGTTACAACAGCAGCAGCAATAGCGGCAACAACAGCGCAGCAGCAGCAGCAGCAGCAGTAGCAAAAGCGGCAACAACAGCGCAGTAGCAACAGCAGCAGCAGAACCAATTGTAAGTATTATTGGTAAGTTTAAATGTTTCGTGTGTATAATATATCATTCTTGGGTTGTTTCAGATGACAATTCATCCTTCGGGCTGGCCAGTCAAAAAAACGTTCTGGCGTACTGGATGCTTGATGGCTCGAGCGAAGAAGACGTCGAGCATCCAGAATCTGACATGGACGTGGATAAAAATGGTACGTGTCTTGTGTGTGTGTGTTTTATGTCATTTTTTTGTAACGAAATTTTTTTTTCTTTGTTGTTAGCAACAAGTCCAGATGAGTCGGACTTGTCCGACAACACTGAAAATTTTTTGGAATCCCTCCCCAACTACGCGCGTCGCGAAGTCCTTCGGGACCTCGCGGACCAGAGAAGGAGGGCGAGGAGCCAACGGGCGGAGGAAGAGATACGAAGAGAGAGAAGAGAGGAGAGAGAGAGGGAGCGGGAGGAAGAGGAGAAAGCGATCGAAGAAGAGGAGGAGAAGGAGGAGAGAGCGGCCGAGGAGGAAACGGCAAATGTATAATTATAAGATAAAATAAAAAAAAATTTCCCCTTCGATGGCGTGCCACCTTGGCGTGGTGAAGGAGCTCACCGTGTCGCTGGAGACACGGTGCTAAGAGCACGCTCTGGTAATATCGCGAAATAGATAAGATGGAGAAAGATATATTTTCTTTGATACTCGAATACATTGACGCATCTTTCGTGCTGGAATACCCAAGCTGAAAATAATGTTCCAAGCAAGTTGGAACAATTTTCAACATGCTGGAATACTCACCCAAGCAGAAAATAATTTTACAAGCAACTTCAAATTATTTGCAACGTGCGGGGATATTCACCCAAGCTGAGAAATATTGTTACAAGCAACTTGGAATAATTTGCAACGTGCTAAAATACTTACCCAAGTTGAAAATAATGTTCCAAGCAACTTAGAATAATTTGTAAAATGCGGGAATATTCACCCATGCTGAAAATAATGTTACAAACAAGTTGGAATAATTTGCAACGAGCGGGGATATTCACCCGAGCTTAAAATAATGTTTAAAGCAATTAATAACATTTCACGACATGCGGGATACTCACCAAAGCTGGAAATAGAGATGAAAAGAGTTTACAATGTACGACATGCGGAATAAAAAATTTTCAAAAGTTTAAAAATCTGCACCGGCCAAACGGTAAGAGATACGGGGTTGGCCAAGAGCACCAAAGTTGTTCCTCTCGTCGAGTTGTACCAAGATCGACACCTAAACTCCGAAACCTACGAAGCGCAGCCCTGGTAAAGCGCGGTAACTTACCGGGAACGTCGTCTACGGGAACGGCGACACCGGGGATGAATGGAGCTCGTCGAGTAACTAAAGGATGGACACCTAGACTCTGAAACCTACAAAGCGCAGACCTGGTGAAACGCGGAAACTTACTGTGAACGTCGTCTACGGGAACGGCAATACCGGGGATGGATAGAGCTCGTCGAGTACCTAGAGGACCGACACCTAGACTCCCAGACCTATGAAGCGCTGACCTGGTAATGTCGAAAAACCCATCAGGAACGTCTTCTACGGGGACGACGACACCGGGAGGTAATAGCCCTTGTCGAGTACGTCGAAAAAAGTTCTCTCCCCGAAATTCGTATCTCCGAACCTTCGTGGTCAAACAAAAGCCCCATTGGTCACTCCGTTGAGCGCTCGCACGCGGAAAGGTAACGCTCCGCGTTCTCGAGAGCTCCTCGAAAACGACTTTCAAAGTCCTGTAACTCGCGAACGGTTAGAGATACGAGGTTCGAGCAAAGGATTTTTTTCGTAGATCTCGACGAGATCTTTCGAACGGGACCACGTGCGAACTCGTATCTCTAACCGTTTAAAAGTTACGGTATTTTGAAGTAAAAGTTTTCATTTTTTTACCGTACCTCGCCAACTATTAGAGCTACGAGGTTCGCGCGAGGTTCCTTTCATAGATCTCGACGAGATCTTTTGAACGGAATGACGAGCGAACTCGTATCTCCAACCGTTTGAAAATTGCGGAATTTAAAATTAGAAATTTTTATTTTTTCACCGTACCTCGCGAACGACTGGAGCTACGAGGTTCGCGCGAGGTCCCTTTCGTACATCTCGACGAGATGTTTCGAACGGGACCACGAGCGAACTCGTATCTCCAACCGTTTGCAAGTTGCGGTATTATAAAAATTCATAAAAACGATTATTTCTCTTAATCATCTTTTTATTAAACTTACAGGTGATTTAGCAGTGAAAAAACAGTTGACAGCTAGCGGAGAAAACTTGGTAAGTTGCCCGTCGTAAGTCCCGTTTCGCAAACCTTTCAGGGTGCGACTTCTGAGGGCCAACAAACTGGACGCGACCCTACATCTCATAATTTTATAAAAAACAATTTTTTATTTATTGTTACAGCTTGCGATAAATAAAAATGGACTAATCCTTAGATCGTGAAACACTTGAACGGATGATCCGTCGAGTCATTACTAAGTATTATATTTATCTTGGTTTTTTTCCTTTCATCGTCATATTAATGTATATTTTTCTTTACAAATTTTCAAGTGCTGGTGGTTATTCACCAGCACCTCCCTCCGATCCCGGAGACCCTAGAGGAGACCGTAGAGGAGATCACCGAGGAGGAGGGCGAGGCAGGGCCGCCACCCAAAATAATTATAATATCCTCATCCTCGTCCGAGGACAATGACGATCGGGCTACCCGACGAGGAACGCCGTCTCCCATGAATCATTTACGAATCAATCTCCATTTGAAGACGACGACGACGACGACGACGACAATAACGACCGTCGTGCTCCCCGCGCCGGGCCTTCGCGCCAATTACCCCTGGACAACAACGACGTCGTGTATGCGGGAACTGTAAAGCGCGTGAGGTAATACATCTTTTTTTTCTAGCGTATTATTACGTGTGCTTGTTTCGTCTTATTTTTTTCTGTTTCAGATTCAACTAATTAATGTAAAAATGTGTTAAATAAATGTGGGGGGTGGGGGGGAACTCTCCCGACGGTGCGCCACCTTGGTGGGAGAGCTCACTGTCGCGCCAAGTAGCGGCGGTGCTAAGAGCGCACCTTAGAAACGACATACTTTTATTTGTACATAAATATTTAAACATTGATATTTATACATACATATTTATTTCTACGTTGATGTTTGCTATAACGTACGATAACGACAGTCCCGGTACATTGGCCTTTGAGAGTCGCACCCCGGGACCCCGCGTCTTCTGCAAAAAAGAGAAAAATAGGACGAGAACAGTGCGATAGCGGGAAAGGGGTTCCGGTACATTGGTCTTAGGACCGCACCCCGGAGCCCCACGTCTTCCTAAATATATATATATATATATACAGGGTGTTACAAAAACATTGGATTTGCTTAGCACCATGCGATAGAGAATGAAAATCCAAGAAGAAATGTCTAATACTATTTTTCGATCTGGTAAATAGTTTTGCCTTAATTCATCATTGTAATAAGTCAATAAGCGTGGAGATACAAGAGAAAGTCAGTGACGGAGAATGCGTGAAGTTGACTCCTTGTTATTAAAAATTGAAAAATGCTTCTAATGCTAATAATTATCGATAAAATTCTTTGGAAGGCTACCAACATTTTCAATAGAACTGTCGGTTACCGAGAAATATTTCCATTTTGACGGGACTTGGAAAATTTTCGAATTTGTATCTTTAACTAAAGAAATTTTTTATTCCGCAGCTTACAGCTTTGACTGCTAATAATTATCGATAGAATTCTTCAGGCGGCTACCAGAACTGCCGATTTTTACCGGAAAGGATAAACGGTTTCAATTACATGGAATTTCTGCTCGATGAGTTTGCGCCAAATTTATTATTAACATTAGAAGCATTTTTTAATTTTTAATAACAAGGAGTCAACTTCACGCATTTTCCATCACTGATTTTCTCTTGTACCTCCGCGCTTATTGACTTATTACAATGATAAATTAAGGCGAAACTATTTACCAGATCAAAAAATAGTATTAGACATTTCTTCTTGGATTTTCATTCTCTATCGCATGGTGCTAAGCAAATCCGATGCTTTTGTAACACCCTGTATATATATACGTTTATATATCGAATAATAAATTTATGCAATAATTTATTAAATATACCCGTGTAAAACAACTCGAGAAAGTTAACGATACATTTTTTCATAAATAATTTTTCCCTTTTAAAGTTAAAACGTTCCTCTCGTTGTGCGCCACCTTGTCGTGGTGAGAGGGCTCCCTCGGTGGCCTTTGCAGCTCGGATCTCGGACGGATTTGTCCGTCTGGGAGATGAGCTAACGGCTGTCGGGGATCTAAGAGCGCACAGTGCGGGCTCCCTGGGTTTTTTTTAACCCGGGTAGCTCCTGCACAAGAGGAGACCAACGACTCCTATAGACTCCCCTCGGGGACTCATCGTTGGTAGGGGATGGGGACCCCGACTTCAAACCCCCGGTGCACCGGCACCGTTAGGAGAGGATTTTTATCCTCCCTCCGAGCGGGGAGACCCGATAAAAGAGGGCCCAAGAAGAAGGAACCTAGGTTTGGGAGGAGGGAGCTCCCTGGTTAGGGATTCCCGCTTCCTCCTTCTGTTTTCCAAGTTTCTGTTTTAATAGTGTTATTCGTGTGGACTATTAATTTTTCACAGCCACCACGGCTCTATATCGGTTTTGACAACGTTTATTCCTTTTGCGTTTGGTATTACTATCTCGACAAGTGTTCATGTCGCGTTCATTGTATCTACGTCGATATATTTTTTGACAATCTTTCGACTTGTGTGAGTCTAATGTTTTCCAACTGTTTCAATAGTGTTATTCGCGTAAAGTAGGTGGCGTCAAGTGAGACTTCCGGACGCATGGTCGCAGTTCCGGAGGAACCGGCGGTTGGAGTCAGTCGTAAGTCGAAGCGGAGCAAGAGTAGACGTAGCGGAGAGAACTCTAGTGTTACCTGGTGAAATCCTGTAACGAGTACAAATATACTTACCTTTTCTATGAAACTGCATATCGGTGGTTCTTTGGTGAAATTCCCGCCCATTCCTTAAATATTAATTCCCGTCAAATAAATCAAGTAACCCCGACGAGAAACTTACAGATTCTTCTCGTGGTATAACGCGCGCGCGACAGCTTTTCGTGCTTGTACAAACTGTTCGATTGTAGAAAAGTTTTGCCGCAATCGTCGCGTTTTTAAATTATACAAAAAAATGTCCGTCCGTCCGTCCAACCATTCGATGGTCCACAAGTATGTCTATCGTCGCGTACAAGGGGGGCAGAGATCAAGACCCCACGGCTCGTCACTTCCGTGGTATTTTTCGACTCCAAACCCTCCCTGCCCTGTCTGTGATCCGTCCATCACTGTCGGTCGTAGCCTCCTTTCGCTCTTTCCACAGCGTGCGAACGTCTTCCTCTAACGGCAAGCGTTACGTTTTCACGTTATTAAGCACCAAGGGGAATGAATGATAGCAGTGGGATAGATACTTACCGCTGTTTCTTGAGCGGAGGCTCCTCCTCTTCCTCCTCCTCCTCCTCCTCTTCTGCGAAAGGCAAGCGTTACGTTTTCACGTTATTAAGCACCAAGGGGAATAAATGATAGCAGTGGGATAGATACTTACCGCTGTTTCTTGAGCGGAGGCTCCTCCTCTTCCTTCTCCTCCTCCTCGGTATCGTCGGCGACGCTGTAATCTGACAACGACAAAACGTTGTAACGAGCCGTTCCTCCGCCACGTTAAGGCATATAACTACGAGGCCGTTACCCTCCTACCTCGTGTAGTCCCCTCCGCTTATCTCGGTCTCCCCGCACATCTCCGCTCCTCTTGTCACCAAGCGGGGGCTATAAAAGCCCTCCGCTGGTGATAAGAAATCAGATCTCCCCGGTCTAGCGTACTGAGCCGACCGATCCTCTCAGCGAATTGAGCTGAGCATCCAGAGCACGCACTGAGTGCCGCACTTAACCTAAAACCGGCTTCCTAACTAGCGCGCACTGAGCGCTTCCTCGCGCCACGCAGTGAGTGGCAGAACACCGCCCCGCTCGACACCCGGATCCCGGTACGCGTATTGAGCTACCGATCCCGACCGCACACGGGGACCCCGTACTGAGGGGAAACCGCCGACGCGGAGGACCATCCACGCGGGATGATCCTCGACGATAATAACAGCTGATCGTCGAACAGCTGATCACCGTGGCTGTCGAGCCAAGCTCCGCGCCGTACCGCGCAGTCGCGCACCGCCGCGACCAACCGTAGCGCCGCACCGACCGACCCGGCGAATAAGAACGCCGCACCGTACTGCGCAGCCGCGACCGTAACGCCGCAGCCAATCCGGCCACCGCCGCGACCGACATGAACGCCGCCACACACTACACCGCCGCGAGCATGTAGTTTGTAAGACCGGCCGCTACCACCGGTCGACGCACCGACCGATACACGGGCCGTACGCCCGCCGCAGCCAATCCGGCACCGAATATTCAACGCGCACATGCGCTCCGCGACACACGTCGCCATAACCAATCGCCAGCGACTCGCATAGCGAGATCTTAGTTATAAGTTGTTAGAGTAGGGACTTTGTATATATTAGCTAGGATATATTAGAATAAATACTAATTGTTAAATATATATACCGCTTGCCTTCGTCATTCATTCAACCAGCCCGCCGCCCGAACCCTGAATTAACCGCGGCTATCCGCAGCACATCATAACTGAAAATTCACGGTTACAACGTTATCGTCATCGTCGCCATCACCACCACCACCGCCACCGCCGTCGTTGTCACCACTCGTCGATTGCTGCTGCTGCTGCTCCCTTTCTTCCATCTCCTCGTTAAGTCTCGCCACCATCTCGTCAAATTCACTGTCTACCGACAAGGTTGACGCGAGATCCTCACTCGAGGGAGTAGGAGCGCGTTGACGCATCTTTTCTAGGTATCGTAGGAGCTGCTGCAACATACCAAGCCACACGCGTGTAGAGCGACTTCCGAACCCTTTACCCACGAAGGGATAATTTTGGTTGTATAAAAATTTTTTATATACGAACCGATAGCTTTGCGAGCACTTGCTAGAAAGGTGCCCTGGTCGTTGAGAAACGCCGCCTAGCGGAAACGTGAGTAATTAAACTTGGACGCGTCTTTCGCGTTTCGATCGAACCGACGCGTTATCCGACGGGAAACCTGGAAACCCTCGTTACCGACCCCGGTCGACGAAGCACGTTTGTCTTATTACTAGGCGTCGGTAAGGTAGTCGCTCCGCCTTAGCGACCGTCGGCCAATCTCCAATTTCCTGCGCGCCGAGCGTCGGTAGAGTACGTGCTCCGTTGGTAACTTTACGCTTTTGTATCTTGTATAAATTTCCAATCCTATCTTGGTACCGTATCGCAAATTTGTCTCGTTACAAAAATTTGACATTGAGAACTACACCATCGAACGAATATTATTACTTGTTAATAACTAAAACTTGTCTTTTATTTATATTTATTTTTCTTGTTCCGGGGGAGGCTTCGCCCCCGGGATCCCTGACCGAGGACTTCGCCCCCTGGACCCCTGACCAGGGAGCTGCGCCCCGTGGACCCCGCTATTAACCTTCTTGACCGGAGCACGCCTAAAGGATTGAGTTTGCCGCGCGCGCGTCAAACTACGGTTACGTACGTTTTTGGGATGTATATAAATTTATTATCTTATATCTGTTTATATAATCGTAAATCTCTTATTGAATACGTATATACTTGCATATAAATTCACAATCAACAATCGCCATCTCCAACAAATATTATTTATTAATGGTACTACCTTTTATCTTTGGGAAAATGTTTTTATTACTTGGGGCGAAGCCCATTTCTGTTTTAAAATTTGTTGTGGCCCTTTTGTGGATAAAGGGTCACAGGTATTTTGGGATCGCTGTCGTTACTCCTCGGGTCAAGTGTCTTGAGAGATTGTAGCCGTTTGTTGTATAACAATGGGTATATACTCTCTATGGTTTGATTACACTGAGTTACACTGACTTAATTCGATAATACCCGTGATAAATATAAAAGAAGAAGCGACATACGTTCGTCGCTGTATAACGTGTAGCAAAGCCCGCTCGTTGTCTATACCTCGGTGTTTATATACACCGGTTTTGGGCGTATGACCGGGGAAGGTACTTCCGCGGTCACTGGCCTTTGGACAGTGTACGTGCTTAGCCAGCGAGTACTGGCTACGCGGATTCCATCTCAAAATTAGATGATTTTGGGTGTTAAGTCTTAAGCAACCGGATGCATTTCCCGGTATGTAGGCCGGGCGATGTCCGTGCGCGAGGTGTCATTTGACACCTTCTATCGCTTGCAACATGCCGTATGTGAGTGTGATTCACTCACAACATACCTCCGCCTTAATAGGAAGACAACGAGGGGGCTGAGTTGTCGATTAAGTAATAGTGTTCCGCCCTGATCGCTATTATAATTATACGGCGGATAGTCCTTTTAGTACCATTTCGCGATGAGCGCTGTTAATTTTAAATACAGGTGTTTCAGTACATACATTGTCTTACATTAGTTAGCGGGGTCGCTTGCACGGCAGTTCTGGAAAGTCTCGTAGCTCACGTTGAGGTTCAGGGCTTCCTGAATGGCGTCCTCGTCTTCAAGAAACACGGCAAGGCACCGTAGGCAGTCCCTTGCTGGTCGGACGTCCATCAGGATGGTGTCGCACAGGAAACACTGGGTGATGGTTTCCCATGACTCGTCGGTCGCCAGCTGTGTGCGGTACCCGTGGGAGGTTGGTTTTCGTACCTCGCACCGGACCCTGTGTGGCCGGTAACATCTACGGCACCATCGCCTCCAGGCGAATTCGTTCTCCATGAGGCACCTCTCGGTCGGCCGCAGGCAGATGCTTCTTAGAAACCGCTCGTAGCGAGTAGGGTGGTCAATTGGGCGCATCCCATCGATTGGCTGTTCGGTTTCCGTCGAGATCTTCATCCTGTGAATCCTCGAGTTGAACTTGCGGTTTAGCACAGGAAATTTGACTGACGCGACTTGGCTCGTGTTGGTTTACGAGTTTTCTTGTCGCGCAGCTTTGCCGTGGTTTTTATAATTTTCCAAAATTTGTATTTGGTGGGGTAGTAAACCCATTATCGGACCATATATGGTCATAGCTAAGTCAACTGTGCACCGTTGGTGCACGTGTCGTGACTTGCCAGAGTCTGGCAATTCGCTGTAACGTGATCGTGTGTCACGTTTTGCTAACTCGAGACGTGCTGGTTAATGCCATGCGCCCCTCCCCCAAAGGGAGAAATTTATTACAATTTATTATTTTCGAATCGCGTACTACTCCATTGTGTATTAGCGTGATTCGCGCATTTTCTTTCGTATTACGATAATCCCTATTACTATCGCTATTATAACTATTACAATGGTTGTTCCGCTTGTTGCCATTGGAAAAATAAAGTGTGGCGATTGAAAGATCGAGTTTGGCCTTTTTCAATTTCTTTATCTATTTCATCTATTTTCTTCTTATAGTTTTCTAGTTCTGATAGGTTTTCTATAACCTCTTTTAATTTTATTTTTCTCGTTATGTCTGTGTCGTTTGTTGAGTCAGACTTTTGTAGTAACGAGATATTATATTGCGGTAGATATGCTTCTACTCGCGTTTTATATGATGCCTTGAGTGATTTTATTATAGCGTTTTCCGTCGCTATTTTACAGCTATTCTTAAATGTTATTCTACCCGTTCTTTCAATCTTTTCCTTTATTTGTCCGTGGTCTTTACAATGTATAGTGATTACTTGGCTTCTCAGTGTCGAGTATAGCCACGAGTGTGAGTTACCTAATGCTATCCAAAGACTAGTATTTGATATAGTGTTTTTTATTCTATAGTCTTTATTATTTTCTTTGATTTCCGCATATATTTTGACTTCGCATATAGAGTCAGAATTTATTCTATATACCGGATGGTTCTGCGAACATAAGTATTCGTGATTTATTTTTACGCACTTTTGTAGGTCGCTATTCGCTAATATTATGTACGTACGCTGTACTGTATCTATCGCTACAAGAGGATGGTTAACTTCTATAAATGAGAAGGTGTTATTTTGATCTGGGATAGGTAAAGAAATTAC
Source organism: Monomorium pharaonis (assembly GCF_013373865.1). Taxonomy (NCBI): domain Eukaryota; kingdom Metazoa; phylum Arthropoda; class Insecta; order Hymenoptera; family Formicidae; genus Monomorium; species Monomorium pharaonis. The sequence continues at coordinate 31,156,655 of NC_050467.1, read as the reverse complement.
ATTCTGAATTTCATATTTTGGTATTGATATGAGCGGAAATTTCAGAATGGTGTATATGTGTGAATGGTCGCAATACGCGCCTATTTCCGCGAATCTTTTTATTGTCGACCATTCTTCTTTGCTTATTCTAAATGGGAAATATAATCCCTCAGGCAATTGCGAGCTTGCGTCTTTAAGAGACTCTACTATTTCATTGACGGGTGTTAGGCGAGGATGTAACATTCCCTTTTTGACATTTGCTACGTATTCTAATACGTCTTCTGCGTCTCGCGTTAAGTCTGCTAGTATAGCGTTAATAATTATAAAATGTTCGTGTAAATTACTCTGTTCTTCGTCTTCGATTAGTTTTGTCCGTAATTTGTCAGTTGCGTCTGCGAGTGTATTTTTGTTTTGTCGTATTGTTCGTTCGTTGTTGTCAATGTGAGATATTGTCGCTTTCATTATTTTTAATTGATTTTTTATTGCATGTTTATTTAATTCTTGAGCATTATGCAATATTGTTAATTGCTCGTTGATGAGTTTTTCATCATTTGCGTCCATAGTACGGAACAATGCTTTCGCAACAGATCCTATTCCATCGACCAATCCTCTCTTTTGTGCGGTTTGTCTTTTGTACGTTGCGTTTATTCGCTCTATTAGATTATTGGTTCTTTCAAAACCTTTCTTAATAATTTCATGCAAATTTGTGCATGTTTCCTTGCCGATTACGGTTATCATCTGACATAAGTTTTTTGTTTTGTGTACGTACTTTTCTAATTGCGTAAGTCGTTTTGTTAGTGACGTGGCGTCTACTTTGATTATCACTTTCCAGGAAGACTCTACTTGGTGTAGTATTCCTATCTTTTCGAAATACATTCCCGGATGATGGGTGAATCTCTCTATCTCGTACGGTGGTTTTGTGTCCGGTTCTTCCGCGGCATTTAGTGTTGCCCAGATTATACATCTGTAATTATTTAAAAAAAAATTTTTTTCTATTGTAAATTTTTTTTGTGTGTGTACGAGGAATTTCTTATTGGATTCGCTACGCGTATCTTATTTAATTGTATCAGCGTTTTGCTGCACGTGCGTTTAATGCTGCCAATTTGTGCTGCTTAGTAGTGCATATTTTATTCGTTCTCGTCTTTCTTTTTTGCCTTTTCTTTTTCTTTTGGGCGGTCCGAATTTTCAATCTCTTGTCGGCCTTCCATTAGTTTGTTTGCGTGTCGCGAATTTACGGTTTTTTCATTGATATGTTTCGTCGCGACTTGAGTTTGTGCTATAGTGCGGAGAGTGAGGAGAGTGATTGTGGCGAGAGCAATGGGTATGATGATGTCTTCTCCGATTTTCATGGTCGGGAGACGATCATCCTATCTGACGACTTGGAGGAATTGAATTACATTCCTTTGGACGAGGATAAAGGTTCCGATCCTGCCGAGCCTTTGCCTATCAATGGCTATGAACATTTCGCCGAATGTGATGATGATCCCGTTCCTTGGGAGGAACTCGATATATATGTGGACGTTTCGGAGGATTTTGACATGAGTAATTCTGTGAGTGCGGAGGACGAAGGAGCCTCCGAGGGAGCGTGTTTCCATAGTGGCGAGTACGAGGATAATGTAGGGTTTGCGGTAGAGTTATATCTACGCGACGGAGTCTCGTCGTGTCTGGATCTTTCGCCTGAAGATCCAGCTATGGCCTGACTGATTATACTATACATACATTGCTCCGTAGTTAGTAATGCTTAGTTTTTTAAGTGTAGTGTTTAGTTTTATTTTTTAATTGGTGTGGGTAGTGCACTATAACTGGATTAAGGATATTTCTAATTGGGTCATGTTCCGGCTGGCAGTGTCCTCATGGTAAGTCTCCATTTTTGTTTTTTGCTCTTTTTTTTTCTTTCTCTCCCCTTTGTGTTACGCATGTTCGTTATGCTTCAATAAATGGTTTTAGGCGGTTTACGTGCACGCGCGTAGTTGTCTTGCCTCGTTTAATAGTAGTTGACTTCCGAATGCTTTTCGGTCACCGTGTACGGTCCGGTCCATTGCGCGTCGAGTTTCTTAGATCTCCCGCGCCGGAGCGTCTCGTCGTACAATAATACCTTCTCACCGACTTTGAATTTCGTTTCCTTCGTGCGCTTATCGTACTGCGTTTTGGCTTTGACTTTTCCTTCTTCTATGTTTTCGCGTGCGACACGGTTTGCGGCCCTTAACCTCTCCCTTAATTCTTGCGCATAGTCGTAATTATAGGTGGGTTTAGGCTGTTTCGTTAGGGCTGTCGGCAGTTCTGCTTGTCGACCGTATATTAGTTCAAAGGGTGTGTACCCTGTCGCCGTGTGAGGCGTTGTATTGTACATGTGCATCGCGTACGGGATCCATTCATCCCAGTCGGTTTGGTCCTTGTTTATATAGTGTCGCAGATATTCGGCTAGAGTCCGATGCGATCGTTCGAGAGTTCCATTGCTCTCGGGGTGGTAGGCGGTAGTTTGAATTTTATTTATTTTTAATAGTTTGCACGTATTTTTGAATATTTCGCTTGTGAAATTTGTGCCTTGATCCGTTAGCACGTATTCTGGCGTTCCGTATTCCAGTACGATTTTCGTGACAAATTCTTTGCTCACGGTATTCGTTTCCTAGTTTGGTATAGGTATCGCCTTACTAAATTTCGTAAGATGATCCTGAAAAGTGAGTAGGTACCGATTGTCATTTTTTGTTAATGTAAGTGATCCTACAATGTCGAGCGCACATTTCTCGAAGGGTCGGCTTGGCGTGTCTGTGACGACAAGAGGTGCCTTTATTCTTCGAGAGAGTTTATTCTTTTAGCATAACTCGCATTTTCTTACGTACCGCTCTACATCGGCCGTTAATCCAAGCCAATTATGTTTGAGTTGTATTCTCTTTATCGTTCTTTCGATTCCTTGATGCCCTTCTGTAGGTGCATCATAATATTCGTACAAAATTTGTTTTTTCTGTTCTTCTGTATATGCTTGTTCGCATTTGTTGTCCTCTTCCTTATCATCTTCATTGGATGTATATGCGTGTTCGCCGTCTTCGTTTAGCGCGAGGACTTTATCAGTTGCTTCTGTAACGTGAGCTTCCCGCTTCACGTTACGACTCAGCGCGTCGGCTTTCGCGTTTGCTCGACCGGCCTTATGAATGATTTCATAATCGTACTCTTCCAGTTTCAATCTTTATCGAATCAGTCTTGATCCGGGATCGTTTACATTAAACAACCATATAAGGGGTTTATGATCGGTTACGATCTTGAACTTGGTCCCGTATACATATGGTCGGAAATGTTTTACAGCCCACACTATTGCGAGTAATTCTTTCTCGGTGGTACTGTAATTCTGCTCTGCACGATTTAATATTCTACTCGCGTAAGCAATGGGGCGATCGTTGTCTATCGGTCCCTGTGACAATACCGCTCGTTCCATTCGATAGCCCAACGGACAGCGACTGCGTCCCTTCCGAAGCTGTCCGTTGGGCAGGGGGAGCTTGTTTCCCGAGAGGTGATTACCCGGGAGCGGGCGGTTGGTCGCCGCGGCAGGCAAGGCGATGGAGGGGTCGCAGCCTCCTTTTCGCCCCATCCGTCCGTGGGATCCCCCGGGTGGCGCCACCCGTTGCGGTACCCTGGATGTCGGAGGCCAGGGACCCCCAAAAGTCCGCGGATACCGTGGGCCTTGATGCCCCGGTCCGCGGAGAAGTACGGGGCTGGAGTCCCGTGCCGGAGATGCACATTCCTCCGGCCAGCGACATATGCTAACCCCCGGACGGAACTCGGGGCTCTGCACCCGGGTCATGTTTTCGGGACAGGTGAGGGCACGCCCAGTCGGCGGAGCCGCAACGGGGAGTGGGATTAAACAAAATGAACAAACCTAATAATTCTAAACAAACTAATAAAAATGAAACGGAACAACCGGCGAAAGACGACCGACAATATGCGTACGATCCAAAGATAATAAAGGCCTTGCAAAAATATTACGGATTTCCCAAATTAAGGGAAATTTCGCAGGCTCGACAACCAACAATGTCGTCGTCGTCGCCGCCGCCACCCCCACCATCGTCTCCGTCATCGTCGCCATTATTGAAAACGGTGACAACATCGTTCTTGCCGGAGGAGACGATACCTCCGATAATAATATCGTCATCGTCGTTGTTGTCGTCGGAAAACACTTTGCCATTGTCACCAATATTAAGTCTACGACAAATGTCACCAATTTTAAGTCAACAACAACGACAATTATTACGATTGACGCAACAACGGCAGAGAATATAATTAGAGAACAAAATGGAAGAATCCTTCCATCTCCGATTTGACGGATCGTCCTCCACAACTGCAGACGAAACCGCCGCCGCCGCTGCCACTTCCACCCCACTGCCATTGTCGACTGCAAATCGAACAAGCGAAATTATCACCATATCTGATTCTAGCGAATTTCGTCGTCGTCGCCGCCGCCGCCACCACCACCGTCGTCGCCGCCGCTGCCACTGCCGCCACCGTCGTCGTCGTCGTCGATGAACGAAGAAGGGCAACAGCCGCAGACGTCTCGCCGAGAAGAAGTTATAACAAAAACTATAAAAATGATAGACAGCATAAGAAGGCGGTTACAAAAAGGGAAGAGCAAGGATGACTACGCAGACTATCACGATTACGAGGAGAAAGTGGCAATGATATTATTAAACCCACGGAGCGTGCAAGAAAATTATGCAACCGCCCAAGGCATTAAAATAGAGGGCGACATCGATTCAATCATGGTATGTTGCCAAACAATCGAACCATTCAAGTGCACTTTTTCATTTCAATTAGACTTGACGCAGCAAAAAAAAGTTTTTTCATGCAAAAATAAAAAATTGACGCTGTATTTCAACAACAGGAGCCGCTTCGGGCCCTTGAGAGAACCAAATTGCCGAGTGGTAAGCGATCGCTGCTATGCGAAACGAGAGTGGTTCGAGTTTAGGCTTGGGACCGTAGACAATTTGCTGCTCTATCTTATTTCAAATAGACGACGTCGACAGCAGTTTTTTTTATAAGATACAACGAAACGCTGCCGCAATAACCGAGGCGGGTGCTACTACATCGAATATGACCCAAAGCGACGATGATCAAGGCAACGTACGACGTTTTCGTGGTCTTACGAGCGGCTCGTACGTTGCCACTCGACTGCAAGACCGCTCGAAGGGGCGTGACATTCCTTCGACACAGGGTGGCGCGCACATATAACGTCAACGTGGAGGATTACATAAACCTGGCCCGCCTCTTGACAAATGTTCTAAAAACCAAGAGTTTAAGACGATCATGCGGTATGACGTCCGTTCGTTTTTACGCATGCCAGCATGGCATGCGTTTGCCAAAAATGAACGGACGTCTATTATTGGAGAGAATCGTCGACGTCGGACATCGCGACATTGACATTTTACAAGTACATCGGGCCGACACGTTGTCATGCGACGACGGCGATGTACTTCTCTGTCGCCTAACAGACACCGGAAAGAACACTTTAAACAATATGTTCCGCGGTGGAATTAACATCGGCCAGAAAATCGAAAAATATTAAACGGGTTTTCTGGCCGATTATGGCTACTTTATGAAACACGGCTCTCTTCCACAATGCGACCTGGTCACGTACACCCAGGCGTACAGCTCGTCCGCCAAGATGGCCCTGCCGACAGACTCGGGCCACTTGGCGGCGTACGTTGTATGCCGGGGATATGCCGCGTCGTCGTGCGCAAAACTGAAAAAATGTGCATCTTTGACGCGCCAGTACGTGCGCGATTTGGTGTCATACACCTATAATTTTGTAAAATCGCGTCACGCACTGCGCGTCGAAGAAGTTTTAACCCTCGACACGAGGAAAATTAACGTCGAAGAAGCGCTAAGCCAATACGGCGTATTCGATGACAGGCAAATAATGTTCGTGACAAAAATGCTTGTAAAGAATCTGATAATTACGCGCCTCTCCAATTGGGCGGCATATATAAAGAGAACTATTGGTCCGGACTTAAAATTGCTCGCGCGACTATCGCGCAGCAACGACGACAACGGCGACGACGACGACGTCGCAACCACCAACACCATATACGCGACACCAGCGACGGTCGCACGCACATTGAGAGCTCACTTCAGATCAATGTACTTTGTACATGGAAAGAGTACCGTCTATAACTACAAAATAATTAACATTATGTTCATAAATGGCAGCGAAGCCAGATCAATAAAACCGGGAGGACGCTTGATGCGATTACGGCCGCTCGAGGACAAAGAATCAGACGGAATTGAATTCCCTTTATTTACAACTAGTATCCCGAGCGACGTAATGGACTCGGTACGTCACATATATAAAATTCAATTGCACATCGACCGGTTAACGAGCATCGCGCCACTTGACAGCCGCATTGTAGAGGACGCGGAGAAGTATGTGATAACGTGTGTTGTAAGCCGATTACAACTATATCTATTAAAATTGCGACACGCATCTTTCGAAAGACGTTGCAAGAAGCACCTCTTTCGAAAGACGCACAAGAATCCGCCGCGCTCACGGAAGCCTCAATTAACTTCCGTGAGATTACAACAGCGCACTCGGAAGCAGTTCGTATCGCCCTAGAAATAGGCCCTACGCTGCAAAATCAAACCGCAAGGCTACCGCGTTCCGATGTCGAAACGCTTAGCCTCGCGGAAGCTATCGACGCCCGGTCACTGGTCCCCGAAATTGTGCCACATATCATAATATATAAACGCGACCACGCCGTGACCGAGCGGAGAGAAAACATAACAACGTCCGAGCCGCGTCGCGTACTATACACCTTATCGCGAGTGATACCTAACACCATCACAGCTGATTGTAAGCGCAAGAAACAGAAATAAAGACAACGAACAAGCACGTAAGAAGCGTCTTCTTTTTCTTATACACCGAGCCGAACCATCACCCTTTGGGTCCCAACCCTTCAGGCAGAACGATCCCAACTACCGACGGGAAAGAATTCCCAAAACGAGCAAACGCTCACAACAAAATTGGTGGCAGCGGTGGGATTCTTAGAAGCCGTCAAGGACAAGAGACATAGAAAAACGGATAGAAGAAGCTGAAACTAACAAAGGACCAGCAAATCCAAAAACTCGAAGGAAGCACAATCCTGTGAGAAGAAGACCAGCCGACAGTAAGACGAGCTGAGACAGCACCATCGTGTTATTCAGTGCGCGAGTGCAAAGATCTGTGCCAACGCGTCACTACACGGTGCTAAGTGTCCTTGAAGAACGAGCTTCCCTGCCGGGGAACGGAACGGCCGACTAGCCAACGAGAGGTGGACCACAACAAGAGGCGACGACTAGACAACTGTAGACTACGAGGAAAAGCAACACATCCTACTACAACGCCGTACGCGCCAGTCCATCCAGCGAGCTGACCTACGACAACCGCCATGCGCGCCGTTCTACTAATGTAAGTCAGAATTGTAACAAATATTTGCGCACTCTTTGTAATGTCCCGTGCGAAGGGCAACGCGATCAAGAAATAATAATTCAGCAGAAAATTGACACCGCGCGAAAAAACGAGGCAACGCGAAGTTTAACCGCAAAAGAAAACGCCTGTCAAAAAAAAAGAGAGATTTTATTTTATATACGCGCCAATCAATAATACAGTATCAGCGAATAAAACTTTGATTCGAGTACAACGCTCTAGCACGTACACACGCGACCACGATAAGACGCTTAGCCATGCGTAATCCGACTCCACCGATAATACTCGGGAGACGACCGCGAGACATACAGCATGCGAGCTGCACACTGTCTCGAATAATTCAAACAAATAATTAATGTCCCAAAACGGAGACAGCCCGCGAAACGAAGGCCAGCAGCCCTCGGGAGAAATAATAGAATCTCCAGAACACGAGGCAGTAGGCATAGCGGAAACCGCGTTACGCGATATACGAGACGCGACGCAACACGCGCTACGTGTTATAAGCGACCGCGGAACACACGTCGTCACCGAACGGGGAACCACAGCGGACGCACGCGAGTTTAGTTTGATAAGCGCCGAACCTAATACGACGCGTGACTTAAACGGACGAAATCGGACCGACAATCGACTGACATCCAGTCCCACGACAATGGCTCACTCTCCCGCCGAAGCGTTCGGAAATATACCACGAAATGAAGTCGAAGCAGAAATATTGCGACTTCATAATTCTCTGCATGAGGAAAATGACCATGCAGAAGAACGACCGGCACAGAGGATAAATCCGAACCTCCCGCCACGAGAAACAATGTTATTGCATGATGTTATGCATGAACTACGCGACCTGAAATTCCAATTAGGTCTAAGTAGAAGAGATCCGGGTTATCAGAGAAGGACGGAAGCACCCCTGAGACCCCAAAATTTTCACGATCACGCCTTAGATTTGTCGTACGGACGATCGAATAACGACATTAGAAATCAGCGCGGATCGACAGTAAATTTTTTGAGTATGAAAGAAGCGCGAAATATGATACCGGACATCGACGGCACACAGCGAAACCGCGTCCGCGAATTTATTTGCGCCGGTACATACGCGATGAAAAACATACACCCAGCCGACGAACATACCCTGCTAGAAGCCATCCTATGCACGAAATTTAAAGGTAAGGCAATGATGGACTTCTACACGCGCGATGTATACAGCTTCGAACAATTGAAAAGAGAGCTCGAAAATGAGTACCTTTCCAAACGGAGCACCGCACATCTGCAACAAGAGTTTAACTCGCTCAAGCAGAAACCCGCGGAAAGCGCGCAGGAATTCGGACGGCGAGTGGACCTGCTCGCCATGGAACTATATGAGTCCATGGAGGAGGGCAAGAACCACACTATCGAACAACAGCGAGCCATCCTGGATAATATTAAGGAACAGGCCCTGTATAACTACCAGATCGGTTTGCATGAAGACATCAAACTCCTGGTACGCGCCCAGCGATACAGAACGCTGCAGGACGCGATATCCGGCGCCAGTGCCGAAGAAAAAGTAAGGGAACCTAACCGAAATCGGAAGAAAGACCCTCGCACCGTCCCCAAGTACGCACGAAATATTCTGCGATGCGGAAAGTGCGGCAAGAATGGGCATGACGGGCGAGAATGCCGCAGCAGCCGATACGCTAACCGGTTCGAGTTACCGCGACCGGAGGGACGGCCTCGCGTAAACACAGTGGAACTATACTGTGACCATTGCAAAAGGGCAGGCCACACCCGAAAAGAGTGTTGGTCCCTTCACGGTCGACCCAAGAAAAAAGACAATGACCGCCGGAGCGAAAAGCCTAAAATTATGAAAAGGATCGAAAACGGCAAGCGAGCGAGCAAGGAAATAAAAATGATTAAGCATGCCGAGACAGCGAGCAGCGACGAGAGCTCGAGCGATGACGCAAGCTCCTCGCGCACAGCTGATGCGTATCGTGTGACACACGTGAAACATGCACGGGGCAGCGACACTGGCCTCGACATGATTACACTGCCCGTACGCGAAGCAGAGCGGGGCAAGATTGAGTTCCTGTTTGACACCGGCTCAACCGTGTCATTAATAAAATTAAAAACACTAAAGGGACAAACCAAAATCCGTGATGAACACATCAAATTGACCGGAATAACCGGGCATTCTATTATGACACTAGGAAGAATGTCCGTGAACGTGGTAATGCACGACAAAAAAATCAAGCATCCGATGTACGTCATACGAGACGATGCCCCAATAGAATATGAGGGCATACTAGGAGCTGATTTTACAAGAAAAAATAATGTCACATGCAACTACGGGACTAAAACAGTAAGACTAGGCGACACCAAATTCAAACTGTACCCGTACCGCCGAGTCACTCTGCAGCCACGGAGCGAGACGATAGTGCAAGTCACAGCGAGTGTAAACACCCTAGGAGTCATCAACTCCGAGGAGATGGCACCGGGAGTATTCTTAGGAAGCTGCCTAGTAGAACCCGAAAATCACACGTGCCCAATAAGTATCATAAATACAAACGACAAAAAGGTCGACCTACAATTACCTCGTGTCGAAATTGAAAAAATAAATATAAACAACGCACCGGATACCCACACGGCGAACGTAATCCGAGATGCATGGAAACATGAGATACCGATACCTCGCGCAGAGCGCATAATTAAACTACTTCAGTTAAAACATTTAAACGAAGAGGAAAAGAAAGCGATCCAAGCACTATGCGAAGAGTTCAGCGACGTCTTCTATCTAGAAGGAGATAAGCTCACATACACAACTCTCGTGGAACACGAGATACACACCAGGACAGAATCTGCGAGCGTGAATGTACGACCATACAGACTGCCCGAAAAACAAAAAACGGAAGTAGATAAACAAATCCGTGAAATGCTAGAACAAGGAATAATCCGTCAAAGCAAAAGCCAATGGAACGCACCATTACTGGTCGTCCCGAAAAAACCTGACGCTACAGGAAAACCGAGATTCCGAGTAGTGGTAGATTTCCGAAAAATCAACGAAATTACAATCGGAGACTCTTTCCCGATCCCGAACATAACAGATATATTGGATCAACTCGGAAATGCAAAATATTTCACCACGCTCGATCTCGCTGCCGGATATCATCAGATATCAGTAGCAGAAAAAGATAAGGGGAAGACGGCATTCTCCACACCGTACGGGCATTACGAGTTCAATCGAATGCCGTTCGGATTAAGGAATGCCCCCGCGACGTTCCAACGCCTAATGAACTCAGTTTTAACGGGTTTACAAGGTCTCAAATGTCTAGTATATTTAGACGATATTGTTATTTACGGGCCGAGCCTGAGTGAGCATTACAAACGGCTAGCCGCTGTGTTAACACGGCTGAGAGACAGTAACTTGAAACTCCAGCCGGAGAAGTGCGAGTTCATGCGCAAGGAGGTGAACTACCTAGGCCACGTAATCACCGAGGACGGAATTTTACCCGATCCCAAAAAATTGGACGCCGTGGAGAAATTTCCCACCCCTACAAAAGTAAAGGACGTGCAAGCGTTTATTGGACTAGCGGGGTACTACCGAAAATTTATTGAAAATTTTTCAAAAATAGCGAAACCTTTAACAATGTTAACAAAAAAAGGGGAAAAATTCGCATGGACGACCACGCAACAAAATGCGTTTGACACACTCAAAATAAAATTAACTACCGCACCGGTATTAAAATATCCGGACTTCAGTGAAGAATTTCTCGTCACTACCGACGCGTCAGATTACGCGGTAGGAGCGGTGTTATCTCAAGGCACCGTCGGCCAAGACCGCCCGATCGCTTACGCAAGCAGAATAATGAATCGAGCAGAACAGAATTATAATACGACCGAAAAAGAATTATTAGCGATCGTATGGGCCGTGAAACATTTTCGACCATATGTATACGGCACAAAATTCAAGATAATTACGGATCACAAGCCACTCGTATGGCTATTTAATGTGACAGATCCAGGATCTCGTCTGATAAGATGGAGACTCAAGCTCGCCGAATACGATTACGAGATAATACACAAGGCAGGCAAAGGCAATACCAATGCCGATGCACTGAGCCGACACCCCGTAATAGAAGACACGGAGCACGTAAATACCGTCGAAGATAAAAACCGACAGGAAGAAGAGGAAGAAGAAGAAGAAACAACAAACCGGAAATACACGGAAAAAGAAAAGGAACAGATATTATATGAATATCACGACGCTCCTCTAGGAGGGCAACAAGGAATCGCACGTACGCTAAAAAGGATACGATTGGACCATAATTGGCGAGGAATCACGAAAGATGTGGAAGACTACATCGCAAAATGTGAACACTGCCAGAAAAACAAATTAAAATCAAAAACAAAGATGCCTATGGTGATAACGGATACCCCCAAAAAACCATTTGAAAAATGCGCTATGGATATCGTGGGACCATTAACAATAACGACCACAGGAAATAAATATATCTTGACCTTCCAAGATATTCTTACGAAATTCAGCAAGGCGATCCCGATAGAAAGTCAGGATGCGAATACAGTGGCACGAGCATTTGCCACTAAAATAATTTTCGAACACGGAATACCAGAGAAACTACTCACAGACCAAGGTACGAATTTTACAAGTGAAATTTTCAAGAACGTATGCAAATTGCTGAAGATCGAAAAAATGCAAACTACTGCATATCACCCAGAGAGCAACGGAACAGTGGAAAGATCACACCGGACTCTGGCAGAATATTTGCGTCACTACATAAATACCGATCAAACAGATTGGGACGAGTGGCTACCGTACGCTATGTTCACGTACAATACGACACCACATATCGTAACCGGGCTCACCCCCTTTGAACTGATATATGGACATAGAGCGACTTTACCTACAGCCCTAAACCAACCGCCTAGACTGACATATTCCTACGATGACTATGCGCAGGAGCTACGAGAAAAATTGCGAGCCTCAAGCAGAATAGCAAAAGAAAAGGCACAAGAAGAAAAACAAAAGGCGAAGAAGCAATACGATAAAAAATCAAAGCCAGCAATTTTTGAGGTTGGAGAAAAAGTTCTACTCTTCGACGAAACCGTAAGACGCGGCCGATCGAAAAAGTTAGACGCAAAATGGATCGGACCGTATAAGATAATCACGAAAAATAACGATGTCAACTATACAATAAAAATGGGACGAAAAACTATACGCGTACACGCGAACCGATTAAAACTATTCATAGAAGAGTAAAGGACTCACCAAGTAGCAGATCCGGGTACCGCTTCAGGAATAGTCACAAAATAATCCAAATAATTCAGAGCACAAATTATAATAAAAAACTAAGTAACTATAGCACTACACAAATCATACATCACTACTAAGCAAAACGAAAAAATTGTTTTTATATAAGCACTACAAGCTAGTACTACACTACACACACATAAAAGAGGAGAAAGCAAGGCGCCAGTTATTCTTCGTCTCCCGCATCGGGAGAAGCATCCCGGACGAAGTACTGCGCTACCCGCACATTAAAATCGGGGTCCATTTCCCCCTCAGAATCAGAGGAGACTTCCAGCTCCTCTATTACACGATTGAAAAAATATAAATTCGGAACCAGTTCTGGTGAATCTGGCTCCGACGAACTATCCAACGGAGAATCGGGACGCTCGTCCTCCCCATCCGACTCCTCACCAGAAAAATTGTCTAGAACATCGTCCTCAATCTCCTCATCGTCCATGAGAAACTCCCCCGCATTCTCGACGAAGTCCTCAAAAACGCCAAAAACTTCCCCTTCGTCAGGAGCGAAATCGTCCAGCGCGATAACCCCTGGAACAGGCGACGGAGGCGGCGACGGCACTAGAGAACGCATATTTAAAATAATTCTTCGCGACACGCACAGAAGAAAATCAGTCTAAGACTAACTCCAACAAAGACTAACGACAGTACCGGAAGACTCAAAACGCTGACATATAAAAACCAAAGATAGAAGTCTGAGCATCTGAGACGATAACGCACCTTGACTTTGCAGAATAATCACCTGCACGCGCCTCAGCGACGGACTATCAGCCGATCCAGCATACCACATAGAAAAATTCAAGGACAACCCAGGGATCTATTACGAAGAAATCGGACGACTACACCAAGTCGAAGCCCATTGGAAACTAGTGATAAGAATGGACATCGCATCGCTAGCACCTAGGCTAGAGCATATAACCAAAAGTATTGAACGCACCGACATAATGTGCAAATCATTACTAGCAAATGTAAAAACATGCAAGAACCTGCATGGAATCCTAGACAAGGGACACAATAAGACGAAACATCTGATACATACCATACAGATGGTATACAGGACGCCGACAGATAAGCGGCGCGGACTGATAAACGGAGTAGGCTCCATAGCCAAGACACTGTTCGGAACCATGGACGCCGACGACGAGAAAACGATTAACGAACAGCTGACGCTACTAGAGGACAACAACGCGGCAACCAAACACGCCGTAGAAAATCAATTAAAAGTAATCAACGCCACGATAGCCCACGTGGAGACGTTGGAACAAACTATCCAAGAAAACGAAAACGCACTGACGACACTCCTAGAGAAAATACAAAACCAAAACCTAATACATAACAGACGATACGACTTGGACGAACATTTCACAGTTCTTAACGCTCTGACGAACGATCTACTACAAGACGCGTCCGACATTATCGAATATCTAGCATATATAAAAGAGGGAATACTTCACCCTAAAATCGCGAATATAGATCAAATAATGGAAGCTCTCCGTGAGGCTAGTCTAACCTGGCCCCAGGGACTCTACCTTCCTACAGGTATGCGAAATCACGACTGGTTAAAAATAGAAAAATTGATTAACATCAGCGCCTATTGCGACATAAAAAACATGTATACGATACTTAGATTTCCCTTAGCCAGCCTACCGATCTATAGACTTATGCGAATAATAGCGTTACCGGTGCATAATCACCTAAACATTTTTTCATCTGTAAAAACGACTACAGAATATCTAGCAATAGACGCGGAAAAACAAACGTACCTAACTATCAGCGAAAGCGACCTGCAAGGATGTAATAAAATAAACACCGAACATTTATGCGAGGCGACGCATGCGATAAATAAGATAAACACAAATGCGATCTGCGAAGTACAAATGTATATACACAATCGCAACTTACACTGTAACATAAACCATATCATAAGCGAACGCGCAATATGGATTAAGACGCACGACTCTTGGTTGTACTCCACAGCAAAACTTGAAGAAATTAGTATAAAATGCCTAGACCACCCCGAAGGTAAAGAAACGATAAATAATACCGGAAAAATAATTATAAACAAAAATTGCAAGATAGTTACAACCGAACTAATTATTAAACCACACAAAACTCTCAGTTCTAAAATCCTAGACACATACATGCCTAGGATAAATATTACAATGATACAGGAAATTTCCTTAGATAACCACACAGATAGTATACACTTGAGAAAAATTTCCGACAACCCACACGATTTTGGACACCTAAAAATGAGCATAGAAAAAATCAAACAAGAACTGGAGAGTGACCAAGAGCCGTTCTTCCGAAAAAAACAATTCATATATCCAATGACAACCAGCGGCGTTACCGCTTTAATCATAATAGCCATCATGATTTACATAATATATACAAAACAAACTAGCAAACCATCAAAGCCTAGCAAAGCAGGTTGTCATCTGAGAACAAAGTTGTAAGCAAAAACATCGCACCCTCGTTTTCTTATCTAACGGGGGAGGGATGTTGTAAGCCGATTACAACTATATCTATTAAAATTGCGACACGCATCTTTCGAAAGACGTTGCAAGAAGCACCTCTTTCGAAAGACGCACAAGAATCCGCCGCGCTCACGGAAGCCTCAATTAACTTTCGTGAGATTACAACAGCGCAGTTCGTATCGCCCTAGAAATAGGCCCTACGCTGCAAAATCAAACCGCAAGGCTACCGCGTTCCGATGTCGAAACGCTTAGCCTCGCGGAAGCTATCGACGCCCGGTCACTGACCCCCGAAATTGTGCCACATATCATAATATATAAACGCGACCACGCCGTGACCGAGCGGAGAGAAAACATAACAACGTCCGAGCCGCGTCGCGTACTATACACCTTATCGCGAGTGATACCTAACACCATCACAGCTGATTGTAAGCGCAAGAAACAGAAATAAAGACAACGAACAAGCACGTAAGAAGCGTCTTCTTTTTCTTATACACCGAGCCGAACCATCACCCTTTGGGTCCCAACCCTTCAGGCAGAACGATCCCAATTACCGACGGGAAAGAATTCCCAAAACGAGCAAACGCTCACAACACGTGCTACGCAACGTGGGCTTATCAAATCCTCAATTCCTCAATCAAGCGTACGCACGAAATAAGATGGACGTAAAACTCCTTGTAAAAAATTGTTTGAGAGATTGTCGTAATGCCTTTAGTCTTGATACTTTCCTGGCATTATATTCTCGGTATAGAGAATCCACTTGTCGAGCGCGCTTAGATAAGATACCGATTCAAGCGGACTACATAGCGAAAATCATGATGCCTGACCCAGTTACAATGTATGGGAAAATGGTGAAATGCACAATGGCGGTGGAAAACAACGCCGCTCTTTTTCAAAGAGTAAGGGAAACGGCATGCACGCGGTGGCACGTGTTCCCAAGATATCTGGCCACGCTTGCCAAAAAGGGGATTAATATCCATTGTAAATGGAGTGTCATTAAAGACGGCGGATACAAAAGAATGAACAATGACAAACGTTTGACCCCGCAATACTTGAGAGAACTGGCAGCGTGGTCCAGATTGGGCCGAAAAAGAAAACCAAGGCGACAAATATACATGTCATCGTCGTCGTCCTCGTCGTCGTCCTCGTCGTCGCCGTCGTCGTCGTCGTCGTCGCTGCCGCTTGTCGTTCCGGACTGGACGCAATATCTAATCGGCAAGGGCATAACGCCGGAAACATTTTATAGAGGTGGCAAATCGCCAGGTCCGCCGCGACATATAATGACAGAAATGCCGTTTCTGCCGCCACCAGTGTCATTACCACCACCACCACCACCACCACCACCACCATCGTCATCGTCATCATCCCCCACGAGAAAAAGAATGCGCATAGACGACAACATAGGCAAATAATAAATGTCAACGGAACTTTGTATGAATGCGACGCCATTGCGGGATCGTCAAAGCAAAACGTTCCGTACTTGATTCCGCGACTAATCAGCATCGCGTCGTCGTCGTCGTTGCCACCGTCGCTACGGGCATTAACATCGCCAAAAAGGCCGCTGCCACCGGTTGCTTCCATTGACGACTGACGTCGTCGGTAACCGTTTCCTCCATTCTTTCATCCGCGCGACTCCAAGCAAAAAAACGAATATTATTTGAATTGCCGCACCACGACGTTCCATCATTCGTCGTCTCAATTGGGTCGACTTCCACAAGTGTCTTTCGGCCTCAAATAAAAAAAACGGTCGTTATTCGTCCAGAGCACGACGAGTGCCTGTTAATGCACGCCCTGCACACGTGCAATTACAAAAAGGTTGCACAATGGTCCCAACTTAGAAAAGAAAGACGGGACCTATTTAAAGACATGACGGTCCAAGAAATGAAAAGCAGAGTTCTGCAAATTTCACGTGAATTAATTTCTCCAACCTTTGCATCAAAGCACGCCGAGGCCATCAAAAAATTGAGACAAATCATACAATACGATACCGAAAAGACGGGGAAAAAAAGAGATAAGAAAATTATTTGTTAAATTATAACATTCGTCAACATTTGTAAATATTTTTTGTACATACATTTGTTATTATTTTTATACATTTTTTATTTTTATACTTGTTTATTTTATTTAGATATACATTCTTATTTATTTTTTTGTTTTTTATATTTATATATATATTTACACACATATTTTTATACACATATTTACACATATATTTATATTATATTTATATACATATAGCGATACTTGGTATACAATTTTTTGACTCTCGAAAGAAACGATCGTTACTCGTTGTAACCTAGTTTCATGTGCCGACCCCTCCTCCACGTGGTAAGAGTTGGACAACTCGAACGACGACGCGACGATTACAGCGTGTCGTCGTTCGAGGCTAACGGGGCTCCGGCTTCTCAAAAACATCGACATACCCAACTACCACTTGTATACCACGTCGACGTCTCTGCGTTACGCGACACTTTTTTGGCACCCACGCACCCATTTGCCATCAGAATGACAAGAGTTCGTCACAATTTTGTCCTCGACTTTTCCTTTTTCTTTTTCTCATTTTTTGTCAGTGAGTAAACTTGAACGCGTCTTTCACGCTTCGTGGTACCTCAAATTGTCTCAAATTTACCATTTTACAAAAATTCAACGTTGACAATCACACCAAGCGAATATTATTACTTATTAATGACTATACTTGTCTCTTATTTTTGTGTTTTTCTTTTTCCGGGGGGAGCTTCGCCCCCCCCCCGACCCCCCAGCAAGGGCTTCACCCCCTGGACCCCGCTGTTGGCCTTCTTGACCAGAGCACGCTTGGAAATTTTAATTCGCCGCGCGCGCTAACGCGCGCGCCTCGCACTACAATCACATCCATAATCCATCTACACCGATCGTCTTTACAAATTTTATTCCCATCTATACGTTGCAAAAACTACATTTACAAGAGACATCGTGAATAATTTACGCAATATTATCCATTTTTTTAATTACCAAAAAAATTTGTACCCTATTTTGGCCAATTTTTAACCCCCCCTCCCTTCCCTCAGAAGATAGTTTTGAAAAAAAATTACTTTTGATTACAGAAATTTCAAAAAATTAAAAAAGTCCCAAATTTGTAGTGCCAAAACAAACTTCTCAACCTTGCGAATCGAATAAAATAGTTTTAACTTGACACATTTTTCAAAGCCCTTGTACCAATAAGAACAGAAAAATTTCAAAAAAATTGCAAAAATCGGTCCAAAATTTGTAGTGCCAAAACACGTTTCTCGACATCCTGAATCGACTGGTATAGTCGTAACTTGACCGGTTTTTCCAACCACTTATAAGACTAGAAACTTGGAAAATTTTCATATTTAAGAAACTTTGAAATTAATATCTCGGCTCCCTACCTGTCGATTCTAACCAAATTTTACCAGGAGCTACAACTTAGCGAGGACTATAATATACTCCAACGACGTTACCAACTAAAATCTACGTCCATATTTTTTTTTCACAGCCGTTACGGAACGAGATGGATGAAGAACGATTGCGGATTCTTGTAGAAATTGACGAGTACGACAACATTGGTCCTTACCCCCACCCCTCTATCTCTTACCGTTTAGGAGTTACAAGCGAAATAAAAGTTTAAAAATCAGTTTTTTGTTAATAAAAAATTCCAAAAGCAAAATAAAAAATATTGGACACCAGATTCGTGTTTATCTCGACGAAATACACAAGATAACACCATTAAAGTGCAACTCATAGTATGGGATTTCCATATAATCTAACCTTGAAACCGGCCACCAGCAGCGCCCAGCACCCCGGACCGGCAGCGGCAGCAGCAATAACATCGGGGCAAACGTCGGGCGTAGCCAAGCTATTCGTGGCCGAGAAAACAGAGAAAAGGACCTTCGAGGGCAAAAGTATTATCAGTGTGATCCTACAGCGTACCCAAGGGCAGCCGAACGACGGGGCAAAGGGACAAAAGGAGACCCGATCCGAATTCGAGCAGGAGAAGGCGTAGGAAAAGACAGCCCCGCACGAAATCATTTCCAAATTTTCTCTAATTTTATCTTGTTATTTTTCTTTAATTTAACTAGAAGCGGGCAGATAAACCAGCGCACGCGATCTCTTTTAAAATAACTAACGTATAAAATTTTAGTTCAAACTTTTCCGTTTTTTCATATTAACTATTATAAAGTTATATAGCATAATCTTAAGTCTTAGTGCGTTAACATTACGTCCTAAGAATTATCTAAATATTTGTACGTGTGATACCTCATATATATATATATATTATGATATACCTATCTTGCATGGTGATACTTACCTTAATGACCATATTTCTTTTAGTTGCTTTTATTATAATTGTTTGCTTACCAGTTTACTCATAGAATCATTTTTCTTCCTACGAATATTCAGTTACTTCAGTTACTAAAATGCTAGAAGCACAGCTCGTGTGCTATAATATAAGTTTGATCGGTTTAATAATCTTAAGGCTGAATGCCACATTTCTGTTATCGTATGTCTACAGCCTTTACTTCACTATTTTATAAGAATATTAAGTTTTTTAAGTGATTTAGATGCTAAATTAGATAATAAGCAAACTGCACTTTTAAGTGCAATCCATGGTTAAATCTGCACTTTTAAATGCAATCCCAAAAATCCACCAGAACATCATAAGGTGCATTACAACGCACTTTCGAGCACTTTCGGAGTACAGAAGACACCCGAAGGCAGCGCCATGGTGGGAATAAGACACTCAGAGACACGCCGCGCGCGGATTGGCAGAGACACCAGCGGTGGGGTGCAACGAAGGCGTCGCAACCAGGTAGCGCGCTGGCACGCTCCCCATTGCCAAAACACCGACTGGAAGGGAAAGCGTCCCCGATCCAGTATAAAAGCGCGTCGCGAGAACTCTCAAGAGCTTTTGCGCGTGAAACACCTTATGGGAAACATCTCAGACACCCAAATCGTTAAAGTTCCCGCCGAATGCGAGTAGGCGAGTGGAACAAGCGCGAGTTCCGCGGATTGACGAGCAATAGCGAAGTCCGCGTTACAAATAAAAATTGGCTGAATGCGAGTAGGCCTGATTAATACCCGAGAAATTAAATCACATCGACTCGATTGTGAAGAAGCGTCGCGGACGGCTGTTGTGATTGGTGTTGCTCTCGATAAACGCGAGACTCGATTACACGTCTGTGAAAAAGCCACGCGGACGGGTATTTGTGTGATACAAGAACCAAAGTTGAATAAACCTTTATTTGTTATTTTGTTAATACGAAACAAACCTTGTGTTTATTTACTTACCTGACGTTTCCTGGATACTGTTCCTGAGACGCGAGGAATTCCTGGTGATCTGAAAGAAAGTAGTCCTGATTAAAAAGCGAGACCGCGGGTAAAATAACCTGTAAAAATAATACTTACCTGGCGAAATTCCCGTGGGACGACGGCGACCTGGGAGGACATCCAAACGGTGACGGCAGCACCTGAAACAAAATAAAACGTGATTAGTGTAAGACATTGATCAAAGCGTTGAGTGTTTTGCGACGGCACACGAAGGCGATCCAATTGGTGGTGATTGTTTTTTCGGCGGACACGACACCGACGAGCTTCCAGCGTTCCAGAGCAGAACGACGAACCTGAAAGGCGAGACCTTGCCTCTTGGAGGTTATAAAGAGGCTGGCGATTGTAGCGACCTGCGAAACGAGGTTGGTGAGTTCTCCTTTGTTCAGATCGCGACTTGTGCCTATCGATTATCCGGTCACAACCTTGAGACCGCCCATAGGAAGCACCCAGCAGTTGCAACCTCAGGCGGGACCATCCAAGTAGAAGGACGCCATCCGGGCCTATCCGGTCATCCGGGTCGAGAGGCGCAGGACCGACGACCCGAATCCAGGTGGAGTCATCAACCCGAAGGCCCAGGACGACGCCCGACCAACAGGGGATGCTGAGCAGCAACGAGGCACGCACCGGCCCCAGAAACCCTTCGTTAGTTCTCCTGTTATGACGCGCTAAAATCCCTTTATTTTTGTTTATCTAAACAAGTTTTAGCTTAAGTCCATAGGTTAAGTTTTAGGTTAAAGTGCTACTTACCTGCTTAGGTTATGTACTAGTCAGGTTATACCTACCTTACTATTAAAATATATATATACATATTTTCTCGTTAGCCTTAAGTTATAATTAATGAATTTTATTGAATCCCCTTGGGGTTTACAATCTCAACATACTTATTCTATCTTAGACTAACTTATTTCTATCTTAAATCTAATTCCTGGTTGCTTTGGCAGCCGCTGCTGCCTCCACAACCTATCCTACGCACACACACACACCGCCTATCTGTGGACTTCCGTTTCCTCTGCCTTCCTTCAATTAATTATCGATTTTTCCACTCTTCATACTATCTTCGCCTCTCTCTATCCCCTCCCTCTCTCTCATCAAATCCCTAAACCAACTCTCTCCCTCTCCATCTGCCCCTAAAATTCTTCCTACCACCTCCTGCCAACTGTCTCTGCCTAAACCCCAATCTCTACACTCCTCCCATACATGCTCCCATGTCTCTACGCCACCTCCACATAATCTGCATTTTTTCTTCTCCTCCTCCTCCCAATATTTATTGCCTCTCATCTCGTTACCCAATCTACACCTTATAATTCTCCTCCACCTGCTCTCTCCCCACCCTTTTTTCAAGTATCCTGGTACGCCCTCCTCCTTTACCATTTTATACCACCTATTATATTCCGAACCTACAATTCTCTCCCATCTTTCCTCTCTCTGCATTTTTCTCTCCTTACAAAATATCGCTTCTACTCTATCCTCCTCTCTTTCCTCGCCTAACTCTTCCAAACTCCCTCCCCTGTCCTCCCAAAAACTTCTTCTTTCCCCTTCCCAGCCACTCCCTACTTTTTTTGTCCTACACCTCTCCTTTATCTCTTCTAAACACATCCTTGCCAACTCGCTACCTCCGCCCTCTTCTAACCTCCTTTCATATTTCCACGCCCTTCTTCCCGCTTTCCCTCTCAATTTATCCCTTTGTATCTCCTCTCTTACCATATAACCCGGTGTGTGCCCATCCAAGTCTAACATCCATCTCAGATACCTCTCCTCTAGCTTCTCTAAACCGTCTCTCTCCTTCCAACCCCAAATTTCCACTCCGTATCCCATAACCGTCCATACCAACCTGTCAAATAGCCACACCCTCCTTCCCCAATCTCCCCCGTACCTTCTCTTCCCAATCCCCCAAACCTGACCCATCACTGCCGCCGCCCTTCTCACCCTATCTCTTATCTGCGCTTCTTGCCCCCCATTTTTTTGAAACACATACCCTAGATAGCAAAATTCTTTCACCTCCTCTATCCTATTTCCTTTCCACCACCAATTTCTTCTACTCTCCCTACCTCCTCCCTTTCTAAACCTCACTATTTTCGACTTCTCTGCATTTAAAACTAAGTTCTTTTCATCCAAGTATCTTTCTAGCCTTTCCAACATACTTCTCATCTGATCCTCGTCTTCCGCTATTAACACCAAGTCATCCGCATATGCTAACGTACACACCTTCACATCTCCCACCTTCACCCCTCCCCACTTGACCCTCCCCATTACCTCTTCTAAGTCTGAAATCAATAGATTAAACAACAACGGACTCAGTGGACAACCCTGCCTTACCCCCCTCCCCGTCCAAAACTCTTCCCCCGTCTCCTCCCCCACCCTAACTCTACTCTTCGTTTCTCTTAATAAGCCTTCTACTCTCTCTATTAAACCTTCTCTAATCCCCCTCTCCCTCATCGTCTTTATCAAGATCCCTCTATCTACCGAATCAAATGCTGCCTTCAAATCTACGAATAATGCTACTAGTTTTCCTCCTTTTTTGTCCACACTTCTATTTACTACGTAGTTCAATACAAAAATATTATCTATTGTTTCTCTTTTATTCCTAAAGCCTGCCTGATTTTCTGGGATTATTCCCTTCTCTTCAATCTCCTCATTTAACCTCTCTGCTAAAATTTTTGCGTATACCTTATAAAGCGTGGGCATTAACGTTATTCCCCTATACTCCTTCACCTGCTTTCCCTCTCCCTTTTTAACAATCGGTACTACTACACCTTCTTTCCAATTCTCCGGCCATTCCTCTCCCCTCCATACCCTATTCAAAAAACCCCCTATCCACTCCTCTAACCTTCTTCCTCCCCACCTCCATACTTCATTCGGAATACCATCTAATCCTCCCGCCTTTCCTACTTTTAGTTTACTCACCACCTTTCTTACCTCCTCCTTGCTTATGCCCTGTTCCTCCTCTCTCCTACCATCCTCTCTATCCTTTCTCTCCTCTCCTCTAACCACTCTTGTCTCTACTCCACCTAACAAACACATAAAGTACTCTTTCCACTCCTCCATTCTTATTCCTTCGTTGACCCTCCTTTTCTTTCTCCTATCCTTATTTACTATCTCCCATACTTCACTCTCATTCCTGGCCTCTTCTGCTTTTTTCTCTCACTTCCTGTTCTCCTCCTCTTTCTTCCTCTCACAAAGAACTTTGTATTCTCTTTTCAGCCTTATATATTTATTCCTATCCTCTAGTCCTTTTCTCCACCTCCTTAATTCCCTCCTCACCTGACTCTTCATTCCTTCACATTCTTTGTCCCACCAGCCTCTTTCTACCTTCTTGCTTTTCCCTCTCTCTCTCTCCGTCTTCCCCATTGCCTCCTTAATTCTACTCCTTATCCTATCCCACTCCTCATTTACCTCCTGTTCATCCTCTTCCTCTATCTCCCCTTCCAAAACTCTCCTAAACACTTCCCTTCCCTCTTCATCCCAGACTCCCCTTATCTCCCTGCCCCTCCTCCTTGCAATTACCTCTCTCCCCTCACTCCTCAACTCTGCCACTACTGGAAAATGATCCGACTCTACCTTATCTATTACCCTCATCTTTTCTATTCTATCTTTTGCCTCTCTATCTACTAAAATATAATCTATCACAGTGCTTCCTCTAGCTCCTACATACGTATACTCTCCTTCCTCATCTCCTACCATCCTTCCATTTAACATTTCCCATCCACATTCACCTATCAGCTCTATTAGCTTCCTTCCTTCCTTATCTACCTTACTATCTTTGGACATTCTCCTAGCCTGCTCTTCCCCCTCTTCACCATCCGAATCCTCCCCCCAACCTCCCCCCTCTCTACCGGTTCTCGCGTTGAAATCGCCCCCAATAATCACCCTCGCTTCTCCATCCTTTGATTCCATCATCTGTCTCAGTAACTGCATAGCTCCTTCCCTACCTTCCTCCTTTATATACACCCCTACAATCCTCCAACTTTCCTTTCCAATCTTAATTCCCACCGACAATAACCCTTCTCCTAATTCAACTATTTTACTTCCTCTATCACTTAGCTCTTTTCTTATTCCTACCACCATTCCCCCCATCGTTCTTCCTTTTCTATTTCTCCTACTAGCCTTCTGTACTCCCCACTCATAACCCTTTGGTACCCTGTGTCTTATCTTTTCCCAACCCCTTGTGTCCGCCCATGTCTCTGATAAAAACATTACATCCCATTCCTTTAAATTATCCCAAAAATCTTTATCTTTATTCCCCAGCCCTGCCACGTTCCAGAAGGCTATTTTCAAGACTCTCTCATCTCTCGAATCCTCCTCTCTTGACTTACCCTTCACAATCTTCCTACATTCCCTTCCCTCCCTTCTTCTATCCTCAACTCTCCTTTCTCATTCCTCAAGACTTCCTCTTCTTCATCCCACTTCCACCAATAATCCCCTATCCTAATCCTCCCATATCCTAACCATACCCTATTTCCCCTTTCCTCTTCTACTTTTGCTATTTTTTCTAACCTCCATCTCATCTTCCTTTCCTTCCAAGTCCAATCTTCCAAAATTCTTTCTTCCCTACCTTTCAGCGTCTTCTTCCTACTCCCCACCTCTTTCCTCTGTTCTTCACTCTCTAACTTCACCCATATCATCTCTCTCCCTTTTTTGATCCCCTCCCCTATTCTCCTAACTCCCTTCACGGTCACCTCTGCTCCTATCTCCCTGAACACCTTCTCCACCGCCTCTTTCCTATTCCCTTCCTTGACCTCTACACCTTTAATTAATAGATTCTTCCTTCTGTCCTCCCTTTCCTTCATCTCTAACCTCCTCTCTATCTCTCTCACCTTTTTTCCCACTGCGTTATCCAGTCCTACTTCTATTTTCTCTATCTTTCTCTTTAACTTTTCCTGCGCCACCACTAACTCTTTTCTTTCTCTTTCCCATCTATATTCTCTTTCCTTGAAATCATTAATTTCTTTTTTCAACGCATTTATCTCCTCTCTCATCTTTCTTCCCTGCTCCTCCATAATCTCCTTCAATTCTTCCTTCATCTCTAATTTAACTATCTTTAAGCTACTAACAATCTCCTCTTTCCAATCTCTTAATTTCCTATCCCATTCCTCTCCATCCTTTCCCGCCGGTGATCTAGCTACTCTCTTGCTACCTCTCATGCTATCAACCGAAGTGCAACTGTCGCTTCTGGCTCTATCCGTCATTTTTGTCGCGTCTACTGAACCCGCCTTAACTCTATATTACCTCCCTACTCTGTCACTATGCGGCGCTCCTGCTCCCCCACTCTCACGTACGCACGTCTTCTCTCTACCTGCTCCCTGCTTTAACTCTGTTATTCCCCGAGACACCTAATTAATACGTAAAATCACTCTATTCCTCTCTTTCTCCACTCACCTATCCACCCACACACTCTCTATCGCTCTCTTTCACTCCCACCCGCCTATCCTACCTCTCCTACTCTTTCTAACACCTCTTATTACACTCAATTCACAGCCTGCAACTACACACGTCTAACTTACTCTGGCCCGGAAACGGAAGTGTCGTTAGCCTTAAGTTACAATACCATAAATAAATAGCTTTAAGATTAAATTAGAAAACGTAAAAATAACTTACCTTTGTTGTTCGCATTAAACAGATTAATTACCTATTGTTTAGACCCGCGTCACGAATATAAAGCTCAGCGTGGGATATAAAGAAAACATCGCCAGTCAGGCGTTAAGATCTTTTGTTCATCTTAAATAGAACTTTAAGTTTGCACTGCAGAATCATCTGCAGAAGTATTATTATTCTTTCTTAAATTCAATTAAGCTAAGTTCATATAACATATCGTGAGTTCCATTTGCAGTACTCATGAAAACAGGCTTTAGTTTGTCTAATTATTATCAAATATGTCTGAACTGCAGAGTATGCTGCAGGATTATTATTTCCTAGTAATAAATATAATTTTTCTAAGGTTAAATATTTCTTTTATAATAGCACACGCATTTGCCTTATATTTTACTATTTTATTATATTCGCTTTAAAATTCATTGTATTTCTTTTATTCAGTCTTATGAAGCATGAAAGTGCATGGAAAACGTCTTAAAACAAATATCAGGCGTTACAAAAAGATTGCACTTAGTGCAATCAAGCTGCACGTTAGGTGCAATACCCAAAATGGCATCGACACTAGCGCCAACGGCAAGAGGAGCAATCTCGACCATGCTCCAGCGCGAACGTCTGCGAAATAACCTGATTGGTCGAAATAAAATAGAGGGGGAAGTACAATATACCCGCGATACAGCGCCAGCGCGCGAACCGCCATTGGACGCGCATGCGAGAGTGGGGCGGATGCGCCGTTCCCGCGCGTTCCCGACCGACGCTACGCGTGATTGGCCGAAGTAACCGGAGTGGGGGGATTGTCCTCACGCCGGTATAAAAACCTCCTGCGAGAGCGATCGAGAGCTTTTGCGCGCAGGATACCGAAGCGTAAACATCGCGGAACACCGATTAAGAGTTTTCGCGCGCTATACCGAGAGCCAATACCTCGAAATAGCAAAGCTTGAGTTACGCGAGTGCGACTGTTCCGTGCCTTGCACGTTAAATTGCGAGCTCTTCGCGCGTTAACAACGATTAAGATAACATCGTGCGCGATCGTTTCGTGTCACACCACGTTAAAGTGATATACACACGCGTCGCATGGCGACATCGATAATACGCATCCTGCGTATGCGATACGAAGCGAACAACTTCGCTCTAGCGTTTCGATAACTCGTGTGTGAAAAAGCGCCGCGGACGGGTGTGTGTGATTTCTGTAATATTTTACATATCTGCAAATAAACCGTTTTGTTAGTGTTGTAAACATTAAGGCGCAGTTACTTACCTGTTTTCCGTGCATCCTCGTTCCCACGGTGCGTCCGAATCCTGTGAAATAAAGACACCTCGTGAAAAACGCGACCGCCAGTAAACATAACCTAAAAACATACTTACTCGGCGAAGTTCCCGTGTGGTGATCCAGCGACGACGACGATTTCCCGCGACGACAGCAGCACCTGAAACAGAAGAAAAAGAAGGGATTAGTGAATCTCAAGCAACGCTACGTAGCTCAGGGCAACGAGCAGAACATCGTGGCGTGAGCATCAGGGACAGCGCGCGCAGCAACGGCGGCTTCTTCCCGCATAGCAACAGCAGCCCCAACGCGATTGAGAGGTTCGGACTGCATCCCCTTGCTTCTTAGAGGGTTAAAGAAGCTGGCGACCGTGTCTGAAATAAATGAAAGGTACGTGAGTCCAAGTATTCACGAAGTCACGACTTCCAGTAGATCGATACCCGGTTACAACCTAACCTTGAAACCGCCTCCAGGAGGTGGTGGAAAGGTCTCATCGCCAACACCATCCACGAGCAGGCAGGCGGATAAAAGGGACGCAGCCCAGAGTGCAGCTGACAGCGTAGCGGAGCGGGCTGAGGCGAAAAAATCTACCGTAAGGTTAGAGCGTCTGACCGAGCGTAGAACGAGGCGATAGTAGATAACGTCGCGTAAAACTCGCGTAAAATACGCGAAATTGCTTTTAAAACAATTATCTCGCAAAATAAAATTTCATTTCAATATCCTAAAGTAGAGAGGTGCGAGACACCAAAAAATTTTATTATTTTAATTATTTTATTTTACGCGCACGGAAAACGCGAGTGCGATAACGGCGCGCACAATTTAATTGTATTTTGTTCAGAAAACAGATTTAGTTCATTTAGGCATTGCCGAAGCGAAAGTAGCAGCGAGCTACGCGTTCAAGTTAACGTTCTATTAAGTATGTCAAAGCTCATCGAGCAAATACAAGATTATTATTTATACGTAGTAGTCACGATTATTTTGTGTCTGAATATTTCATTTTTTTTGTCATATGCGATGTGCATGTACGTCACCGTGACGTGACGCTATGATTACGTTAAGTTCAGTAAAATTCATATTTTGTATTTCTTATATGGTTGTTTTAGTTTATTAATATTAATTGTTAGATGTAAGTTAGTATTAAGTCGGTGGCACCCGAGAGTGCAGCAAGAACAGCAGGAACAGCAAGAACATCGCTTGCATGACGTTAGTGTGCAATCGGCACTTTTCAGTGCCCCAGTTACACTGGTCTTCCCTGTGCGGAGTCTCGAGCCGAAATGAGCTCATTGGCTCACGTCAGCATGGAGGGGAGACGCGTTCCGGCAGGAACTTCTCATTGGTCCAAGCAGTCAGTCGAGAGCGGCGAGCGAGCAGAGGGGATGCAATTGGTCGACGGTCCCCGCGAACTCGGAGGAACACGCTCATTGGACGGACGGAGCGACCGAGTCACTGCAACGCCCTGATTGGCTCAGGGGTACGCGGCGGGGGAGACGCGTGTAAAACGAAGCGTGCTCCCACCAACGATTTTCGTTGCGACTTCCAACGGAGACACATCGTGCGGGGTGTCAGAAGTTTTCGCGCGACTTTCACTCGACTTTTGCGCCAAGTTGACAGTGCCGATACACAAGTCTTGTGAATTCGTTCCGCGGGTGACGAGCCGCGAAACCAAGATCGTAATACAAATAATCGCGATCGTGCGAACAGGCTGTCGCGATATTTCCGCGACATTACCAAGCCGAAGCAAGCGACGCGTGACGTAACTTCGCGTGTTAATAACGAAACGATTAACTCTGCCGAATGCGAGTAGGCAGATAGCGCAAGTGCAAATATCTGCACTACGTGAACTTTAAGTGCAAGGAACGCGGACACGATTGTGATTGCGCAACGCGTTCGGGGACATGTTACGAGAATTTTATGACTGAGGTGAGCGTATTCCGTACTCGTATGTGAACAAGCGTCGCGTACGGGATTTTGTTAATACTATAACACCTGTTGAGTTGAGAATAAATTTTATTTGTGTGTTACGAAATTTCAAAGCACTGTTGAGTGATTCAATCATCCTGCGACGTACCCGCATGCTATCCTGTGTGACAAACCCTGCGAGTTTCCTGAAAATAAAATAAAGTGATTAAATAAAATTGAAAGAGATAAACTCAAAGGATTAATACTTACCTGGTGAATTCCTGAGCGAGGCGACGATCCGGGCAGTCCACGGGGATCCGACGGCAAGCGGCGGCAGCTGAAACCGAAAGAAAATATTACAATTAATTCGGATCCTTGCTTCTTGGCGGAAAAAGAAGCTGGCGACCACAGCAGTGACACGGGCCACGTGCTATGTAAAGGTTTGTGATCGTTCATTTCCTACGTTACGAAACTTCCAATTCTCGGTATCGGTTACAACCTAACCTTGAAACCGCCTCCAGGAGGTGGTGGAAAGGTCCCATCGCCAACACCATCCACGAGCAGGCAGGCAGACGAGCGGGACGCAGCCCAAGGTGCAGCTGACGGAGTAGCAGAGCGGACGGAGACGAAAAAACCCGCCGTAAGGTTAGAGCATCTTACTGAGCGTAGAGCAAGGCGATAAATAATAACGTCGCGTAAAACTCGCGTAAAATACGCGAAATTGCTCGATAAATATTTCTCTCGCGAAGTAAATTTTATTTTGTTATTTCAAAGCAGACAGGTGCAGCGAGACACCAGAAAATTTATTATTTTGATTAGTTTATTTTATGCGCACGAAAAACGCGAGTCCGATAGCGAAGCGTGTCATTTAATTCTATTTTACGTTTAAAAATATATTTTGTTCATTTAGGCATTGCCAAAGTAAAAGTAGCAGCGAGCTACGTGTTTCAGTTAACGTAGACTTAAATATGTTAAAGCTCATCGAGCTAATTCAGGAATATTACTTATACGTCGTAGTTACGATTATTTTGTGCTTAAACATTTCTTTTCTTTTGTACGCTATGTGCATGTACGTCACCGTGACATGACGTGATGATTTCATTAAGTTTACTAAAAATTATATTTTGCATGTCTTATATGATTATTATGATATTATTAATATTATTCGTTAGATGTAAGTTAATTCTAAGTCGGTGGCACCCGAAAGTGCAGAAAGTGCAGCAGGCGGCATCGCCTGCATGACGTTAGAGTGCAAACGGCACTTTTCAGTGCCCCAGTTACTCAGGTCTTCCCGGTGCGAAGTCTCGAGCCGAAATGAGCTCATTGGCTCTCGCCGACATGGAGGGGAGACACGCTCCGGCAGGAGCGCCTCATTGGTTGATGCAGTCAGTCGAGAGCAGCGAACGAGGAGAGATGATACCATTGGTCGACGGTCACCGCCAACTCGGAGGAACGCGCTCATTGAACGGACGAAGCGACCAAGACGCTGCAACGCCCTGATTGGCTCAGGGATGCATAGAGGGGGAGACGCGTATAAAACGAAACGACGCGTGTTCCCATCAACGATTTTCGTTGCGACTTCCATCGGAGACACATCGTGCGGAGTGTCGGAAGTTTTCGCGCGACTTTTACTCGACTTTCGCGCCAAATTAAGAGTGCCGATACATAGTCTTGTAAATCCGTTCCGCGGGTGACGAGCCGCGATACAAAGAGCGTAACACGAATCGACGCGCTCGTGCAAATAGGCTGTCGCGATTTTACGCGACGCTAACAAGCCGAAGCAAGCGACACGCGACGTATTTTCGCGAATTAATTGCGAAATCAACAACTCTGCTGAATGCGTGTAGGCAGACATCGCGAGTGCAAATATCTGCACTATGTGAACTTTAAGTGCAAGCGACTCGGGCACGATTGTGAATACGCAGCGCGTTCGGGGACATGTTTTTGGATATTTTGTGACTGAGGAGAGAGCATACCGTACTCGTGTGTGAACAAGCATCGCGTACGGGGTTTTGTTAACACTGTGACACCTATTGAGTTAGAAATAAATTTTATTTGTGTGTTACAAAAATAACAAAGCATTGTTGAGTGATTCAAACATCCTGCGACGTACCCGCATGCCATCCTGCGTGAACAGTCCTGCGAGCTTCCTGAAAATAAAATAAAGTGGTTAAACGAAGTCAAAGGGAATAGTTCCAAAGGCTTAATACTTACCTGGTGAGTTCCTGAGCGAGGTGACGATCCGGGCAGTCCACGGCGATCCGGCGGCGAGCGACGGCAGCTGAAACAAAGAAAAGATATTACAGTTGAGAGGAATCCTTGCTTCTTGGTGGAAAAAGGAGCTGGCGACCACATCAGTGACACGGGACACGTGCTACGTAAAGGTTTGTGATCGTTCATTTCCTACGATACGTAACTTCCAATTCTCGGTACCAGTTACAACCTTGCGACCGACCAACAGAGCCAGCCAACCAGAGGACGAGCCAACTCCAGGACCAAGCGGCGTAAAGTTTTTTAAGACAAAGATTGTCGAGGGGAAGGACCAGGAGGGCAGAGCGACCAAGAGTCTCCGGCCCGAGCGTATCTAAGTCAATACGTAGCGTTTGCGTAAACATTTATTTTGTTTGGTTTTATTAAGCCTTAAGCTAATTCACAAGTCATTGGGTTTAAATCATGCGAAGATTATATTTTCTTTTGTTATCTTGTTTTATTTTGAAGATTGCGAGTTAGAAAAGTCGCGCTAGGTAAGGTTAATAGCTATCGGAAAGCTAGGAACTAGCATTAAGTCATGTTCATATGTTTATTGTGCAATCATAATCAAGTCAATATCAAAGTTCTTATGTTTTTTATTTTTTTTATTTTTATTATATAACAACATTTTATGTACTTAGGCTAAGAGATAAATGCGATAAAGTATGCATGTGATACCTGAAATAAGTTAAGTAAGTTCTTTTATATATAATTTTATTTAATAAACAGATTTATACTTTTTATAAGATAAAGTGTCTAATAAAGCCTAAAATATCATATCCAATTGAGAAAAGCATAAATTTTGCGTTAGCTAGTCGATTTTATAGTAATTACGAATTTTCATGTAAAGTACACCTAAGTTATTGAGTGGCACCCGAAAGTGCAGAGGTTGCGAGCATTGATACGACATCACATAACCTCAAAGGAAGCATGGAGGGGGTAAACAGTTGCACCAACCGCACTTTTCAGTGCGTATGAACACCCGGTCTCTTGGAGTCATCCCATTGGCCCAGAAAAGCTGGAGGGGAGCCATCATCACCCAGGCATCTTCCCATTGGCTGAACGAAACGGCGCCACGACAGAACATCCTGATTGGCGTTCCAGACGCGGAGAGGGAAGCCCGAACGGGATTGGACAGTCAGAAAACCGACGCTATCCGCTGATTGGTGGAGGACAGCGACGGGCGCCAGGATAAAAGGAGGGCGCGCGGAATATCGACAGCTTTCTGCTCTGAACTTCCGAGGTATCAGGAGCTCCGCGCAAGTCGCGTAAAATATTTTACCGCGCGAATAACGACAATCAGTTAGCGTCGCGTGCGGAATGTGCACTGCGCATAACAACAGCCACGAAATCGTACTCGATTGTGAATTTAAGCGTCGTGTACGGGCTTAATGTGCATCACGAAAATCTTAAGTGTATTAATAAATAATCTTTTGTTATTAACATTAACATTAAGTGTTATACATACATACCTTCTGTGTGTGTTGTCTACATCCTTGGAGACGGCGTCCAGTGATTCTGACGGGAGAATCGTCCTTAGCAAAACCGGTTTTGAGGTTAGGGGAACACCTTGGTGTCATACTTACCTGAGGGTGAATCCGGAAGGGCGTGGTAGTCCAGAGACGTCCGAGGGCAGTCCAGCGAAGTCCGAGGGGAGTCCAGCAGCAGCACCTAAAACAGAAAAAAGGGGATTAGACATATTAGTTTAGTGGGAACCGTTCGTGTTAGTTAAGACATAACCTAAAAATTGGAATACGTGTCCTGTGCGACGGCAGCTCACAGCGTGTCCCGAGCGTTCCGGCAGTTCGAGAGACGACTCGGAGACGTGGAACCTTGTTCCTGGGATGGTCAAAGGAACTGGCGACCGTGAATATCGACCGGATCGAGAAGACATCAAAGGTCTGTGCACATATTATTTCCGAAGCATACTCTTTCGTTAGCTTAACCCGGTTACAACCTAACCTTGAAACCGCCTGCCGGGGGCACAGGAATCGAGGAGCAGCGGAGCGAGCCAGAGAATGCAGCCGAGCTGCGAGGAGCAGTGACTTCGACCCCGACGACCACACACAGGGAACGGAGTACGGTGCGAGCATCCAGCGTGCGTCTGAGAAGGTTGGGCAAAGCAAAATCCTAAACCAATAATAAATAGCGCGTTTTAAAAAATTTTTAGAGAGCGCGTTAAAACTTTTGTTTTATTTTAAAATATATTCTTTTTTTTATTTTAGTAATAAATCGTTTGTTTGTTAACCTAACATTTAGTAAAACGTTCGCGAGGAACAAATAAGAACCGCGAAATATTCAACAAGGCGCAACTGAAATTGCGTTAAAA
Source organism: Monomorium pharaonis (assembly GCF_013373865.1). Classification (NCBI taxonomy): domain Eukaryota; kingdom Metazoa; phylum Arthropoda; class Insecta; order Hymenoptera; family Formicidae; genus Monomorium; species Monomorium pharaonis. The sequence goes on along the minus strand of NC_050467.1, from coordinate 31,122,812 downwards.
TTATTAATTTACAGTCTATAGAAAAGCGAGAAGCTAAGTATCGCGAGCTAGTATTTAGTTATATATTTAAGAAACGTTAAGCGTAAAGTTTATTGTACGTTTAGTTCGTAAGCGCAAAGATGACGCGAAATTAATATTTTGTTTTCTTTTCTGAAAGGCGTAAAGTCCACTTACTATTATTTTCTCTTTAAATGCATTGAGTATGCCGGAGCTGTCAAAACAGCTCGTAGGTTATCTTTTCACGTTAACGTTTAGCATATTATTTCGTTTAAACATTTCTTTTGTCATTTCATACGCATATTGCATGTTCTTTATTATTTTATATGCATATTTATTTGTAAGTTTAGAATTAAGGTATTCAGAGCATCCTGCGTATAAGACAGGATCGAGTGTAGATGGTGGCACTGCAAAGTGCAGACGCCAGAACAGGCTATACGCCTGTGAAAATATACAATGTTAAATTAAAGATACTTTTAAGTGCCATAACCGCACTTTTCAGTGCGAATGTCAACTCCAACCACCAAACGTGTCCGATTGGCTGAGGCGCCAGTAGAGGGGAACATGAGCGATGACTGTGAAGTTAGCCCCACATTTTTTAATTTTAAAAAAATTAATCGGAGTGCCAGTTGCCCCCGCACAAGTGCAACAGTGCTGAGTCAAATTTAAAAAGACTGCAACCGTTTAAAGCAAAGAAATTCCAATTTCAAAAATAGGGGGGCCAACTTCACAGGACTGTGAAGTTAGCCCCACATTTTTAAATTTTAAAAAAATTAATCGGAGTGCCAGTTGCCCCCGCACGAGTGCAACAGTGCTGAGTCAAATTAAAAAAGAGTGCAACCGTTTAAAGCAAAGAAATTCCAATTTCAAAAATGGGGGGGCCAACTTCACGCAGCCCCCCATTTAAAAAAAAATATTTTTTCTTGCGGATTTCAAAAGATTTCAAAGAGTACTACAGTGCACCGATGAGTGCGAAGAGAGTGCAATCAAAATAACCCCAGAATTTAAAATTAAAGTAAAATCCAAAATTTGGCTGTATCTTTGTCAATTTTGACTTTAGCGCTTCGGGCTATAAGAGACTTCGAAAGCACTCGTGCGGGGGCAAACGGCACTCCCGCGAAAACACCAAAATTCGCAAAAAAAAATTTTTTCTCGGGAACTTAGAAAATTTTTGAAGACGAAGAAACTTTGAGTGGCTGCATCTTCGTCAATATTGACTTTAGCGTTTCGGGCCTTAAGAGACTTCGAAAGCACTCGTACGGGGGCAAACAGCACTGCCGCGAAAACATCGAAATTCGCAAGAAAAAATTTTCACTTGGGACTTAAAAATTTTTCAAATCTGAAACTTTAAGTGGCTGCATCTTTGTCAATTTTGACTTTAGCGCTTCGGGCCTTAAGAGACTTCGAAAGCACTCGTGCGGGGGCAAACAGCACTGCCGCGAAAACACCGAAATTCGCAAGAAAAAATTTTCACTTGGGACTTAGAAAATTTTCAAATCTGAAACTTTAAGTGGCTGCAACTTCGTTAATACTAACCTTAGCGCTTTAAGTCATAAGAGACATCAAAAGCACTCGTGCGGGGGCCAACGGAACTCCAACGAAAATTTTAAAATTTCGAAAAAAAATTTTTCTCGTAAACTTAGAAATTTTTCGAAACTTTAAGTGGCTGCATCTTCGTCAATATTGACTTTAGCGTTTCGGGCCTTAAGAGACTTCGAAAGCACTCGTGCGGGGGCAAACAGCACTGCCGCGAAAACATCAAAATTCGCAAGAAAAAATTTTCACTCGGAACTTAGAAATTTTTCAAATCTGAAACTTTGAGTGGCTGCAACTTTGTTAACACTAACCTTAGCGCTTTAAGTCAGAAGAGACATCAAAAGTACTCGTGCGGGGGCCAACAGAATTCTAGCGAGAACTTCAATATTCCAAAAAAAATTTTTTCTCGTAAACTTAGAAATCTTTTGAAACTTTAAGTGGCTGCATCTTCGTCAATATTGACTTTAGCGCTTCGGGCTTTGAGAGACTTCGAAAGCACTCGTGCGGGGGCAAACAGCACTGCCGCGAAAACACCGAAATTCGCAAGAAAAAATTTTCACTTGGGACTTACAAGGGAACGGACAGAACTGTCCCTCACCGATTTTAATGAGCTTCGGATATGTTATAGAACATAAGAAAATATTAGACCCATATTTTTTTTTATCTGCGTATCTCGACATTTAGGGGTTGAAACCACCCCTCGAAAATAACGCATTTTTTCGTTTTTTGCGAATATCTTTGAAAATATAAGGTTTATGAAAAAATGTTCTATACGAAAGTTTTATGGCATTTTATACTCTTTACAACAGTATATTTATATTTTTTAAAAATTTCAAATTTTTTAATTTAACCCACCCTTCATCCCTTTTTTTCAACATTTTAAAAATTTTGTAAGGACAAAAATTAAAGAGCATTAAAAGCCGAATCCACCCATATATAATAACATATGGGTTCCATCATTCTCAATTATTAGCAAAACGAGATAGTAATCTCGCGCTATAGGTGCTGCGCTAGAAGTAGTGTTGCGTTATTTCTTTAGTCGCGTCACACTCAATAACTGCCTCTTCTGCGTATATTTTTATATTAAAACATAAAAATGGATTAATCTTAATTATATAATACGCAACGTATTACACGATATAAAGCATAAATGCATATATATAACAAAAGTAGCATATATATACGTATGTGCCTACGTACATTTTTATTGTTACAAATGCGAATATAAATTAATATTAAGCAAAATATTTTTTAACATTTAAAACTGAAAATACAATATAACAAAATATATAATATCAAGAGAAAAATATAAAACATAAACTGCAATAACTATTTGCATAATTATATTATTTACACTATATGCACGTAGCACGCTCTGATAATAAAGATAATGTAAGTATATAAGTATATAATTTAATTTAATTTGAAGTTTGAAAATACATTTATACGGATGTATATATACATTTTGCATACGACACGGACAAATAACTTTAATATCAGTGTTGATAGAGGGACCGGTTGTTTTCGCGCAAGCACATCACGTGAGGCTTCAATAAAATATCCATTAGTAATAGGAAGGAGATCTTTGATCGTACATCTTGCACACGACGTATAAATATAGTAACAGTGATAGACGGATCGGTTGTTCTCGCGCAGGCGAGAGGCTTCAATAAAGTATCTATTAGTAATAGGAAGGAGATGATGCTTTATTTAAGCCTCACGCCTGCGCGAGAACAACTGATCCGTCTATCACTGTTACTATATTTATACGTTGTCGTGTGCAAGATGTACGATCAAAGATCTCCTTCCTATTACTAATGGATATTTTTTTGAAGCCTCACGTGATGCACTTGCGCGAAAACAACCGGTCCCTCTATCAACACTGATATTAAAGTTATTTGTCCGTGTCGTATGCAAAATGTATATATACATCCGTATAAATGTATTTTCAAACTTCAAATTAAATTAAATTATATACTTATATACTTATATTATCTTTATTATCAGAGCGTGCTACGTGCATATAGTGTAAATAATATAATTATGCAAATAGTTATTGCAGTTTATGTTTTATATTTTTCTCTTGATATTATATATTTTGTTATATTGTATTTGCAGTTTTAAACGTTAAAAAATATTTTGCTTCATATTAATTTATATTCGCATTTGTAACAATGAAAATGTACGTAGGCACATACGTATATATATGCTACTTTTGTTATATATATGCATTTATGCTTTATATCGTGTAATACGTTGCGTATTATATAATTAAGATTAATCCATTTTTATGTTTTAATATAAAAATATACGCAGAAGAGGCAGTTATTGAGTGTGACGCGACTAAAGAAATAACGCAACACTACTTCTAGCGCAGCACCTATAGCGCGAGATTACTATCTCGTTTTGCTAATAATTGAGAATGATGGAACCCATATGTTATTATATATGGGTGGATTCGGCTTTTAATGCTCTTTAATTTTTGTCCTTACAAAATTTTTAAAATGTTGAAAAAAAGGGATGAAGGGTGAAGGGTTAAATTAAAAAATTTGAAATTTTTAAAAAATATAAATATACTGTTGTAAAGAGTATAAAATGCCATAAAACTTTCGTATAGAACATTTTTTCATAAACCTTATATTTTCAAAGATATTCGCAAAAAACGAAAAAATGCGTTATTTTCGAGGGGTGGTTTCAACCCCTAAATGTCGAGATACGCAGATAAAAAAAAATATGGGTCTAATATTTTCTTATGTTCTACAACATATCCGAAGCTCATTAAAATCGGTGAGGGACAGTTCTGTCCGTTTCCTTGTAAGTAAGATTTTGTTACGGAAAGCGAAAAAGGGCCTTACAAGGTACTATTAAGGATGCCTTAGATTTATTAAGTAAGATTTTGTTACGAAAAGTTAATAAGGGCCTTACAAGGTACTATTAAGGATGCCTTAGATTTACTAAGTAAGATTTTGTTATGAAAAACTAACAAGGGCCTTACAAGGTGTTATTAAGGATGCCTTAAATTTATTAAATAAGATTTTGTTACGAAAAGCTAATAAGGGCCTTACAAGGTACTATTAAGGATGCCTTAGATTTATTAAATAAGATTTTGTTACGAAAAGCTAATAAGGGCCTTACAAGGTACTATTAAGGATGCCTTAGATTTACTAAGTAAGATTTGGTTACGAAAAACTAATAAGGACAAATCGCGATATCGAAAAAATGTTAATGCAGTTCTTGGCAATAATTTTTGTAATAGTTACAAAAAAATTTTTTTTTACAATTTGTTATAAACAAATTAACAAATAATTATCCTAGCCTAAAATAAACCACAATAGAAACATGTATAATATGTCCATGTTTATAACAAATAATATAATGTTTATAATATATATGTTTCTTGTTTATAACAAATTATTTAAAAAATTGTTTGCAACTAATTTTTGTTGCAAAAATTCGTTTTTTTTTTTTTTTTTTTTTTTTTCATTAAAACGATCGTTTCTTAAGTTATTCCACATGCTATTACTTGTATGTGAAAATTAATAAAAAAATCTGTTAATTAATATTTATTTATAAAAATATAATTTAACTAAACATATTTCATGTTTTTAACATCTATTGAATTGATCTACAACCCGTATGTATAACATATAAGTATTCACAAACATCAAAGGTTCATGGTTCAACTCGAGGTGTCAGTTCCTGTACGATCTTAAAAGTCAAGCAGCGTTCAAGGTAGTTTGCAGATAGATGGGTGACCGTTTTTTCGATTGCAGAAAATGCTGTAATAATGACTGAATCAGGCATGCCGGATTTGACGTTTGGTCCTGATCTGGATATGGTATACATAATATGGCCCCTAAATTTTTATTTTTATTACATCCCTTATCAGAATCAATTGGGGGTTGCCAGATCTGGCTCGAATACGGTATTTATGATCTGGCCCGAATCGGCATACCTAGATTTTCTTGTAAGGCCCTGTTAATATTTGCTTATAGGGCCCTGATAATTTTTCCTTTAAGGTGCTCTTAAACCATTTATTTCACTTCCTTTTCAGGCCCTACTTATATATCCTTATTAGAGCCTGATTAATTTTAAGGAAGCCTTATCAGGGCCATATCAGTACCCTATTACATTTTCTACTCGGGTAGATGATTACGTGATCTAGCTAAAACGTTGGCAACGCTGTAATTTTGTCGGGGCTGATGAATGCTCTAGTTCAGACAAAGGACTAAGAAATTTGTGGAAGGGTGTACAATATAAGAAGAGTTCTGGCAAAGGTACCGCATCACTCGTATGTTACAAGACAGACAGCAAAACTCCTCGACAACGTTGCTCCTCAGTCGATCGGTGGAAGACGAATTTCAAAAGTTTCCCGAAAAGAAACGTGCAACATGAAATATTACGTTCCGATCCAACAGAACGAGGCGTACTATAAACCGTAAGTATTTTATAATTTTTAAATTCTTTTTTATATTAATATCCTATATTTTTCTATAGCTCGTTATATTCTGTTTACAGAACATTATCGCAGCCGCGCTATACTCCACACATCTTGGGAAGGAGATACGCTTTGACCGCCACAGCATACAAATATTTGGACATTGGAATCAGCTTGGGACCTATATCCTATGTGGAAATACTGATTGGCGACAACAAAGGCAATCGGATAATTGCCATACGCAATATAGAAAACGTTCATGGAGCAACGTACAGATATTAAACGATTTGTGCAGTCAAGTGTATCTTCAAAAGTTTCGATTCGCGATGTGGTTATAGAACTTGTAAAAATACGTGAAGATATTGTAAAGTTGACGTTGCGTGATAATTATATGTACATGAAGCCGTCAATCTTACTGTTCCTATTCGAACTTGAAGATTGTGTCGACTATGTATGCCATCAAATGCATCAAAAGACATATAGCGCGAGTGATAAATATAAGAAGTTTATTACTATTTTGCGTCAAAACCATATCACTAATAAAAGCGACGCTGTAAAATTATTGCGCGAAAAATATGATAAAACTTGTCTCGTAGAGTGCGAGCTAATTGCTTACGCTTTGAATAATATTGTATATGATGCTTTACATGACAAATAAAATGTGTAATGAAATTATTAAAAAACCAGACTTGTAGACTATGAGCTAATTACTTGCGTTATGAATCATATTGTATATTATGCTTTATATATAACAAATAAATGTGCGAAAGAAAATTATATTGTTAGAATTATTTTTTCCTACATATAATTTTAACTTAAAAAATTAACTTAAAAAATTATTGTATAAATAAAACGAGATGGGGAAAAAAGGGAAATACGAGAGGATAAAAATATGTAAAAATGGACACGGTATATATATATATATATTTATTTTTTAATCTTAAACCACCAATTAAACAGCTTAAATACATTTTGTAAAGCGCAGTTGTTTACATGATTCTGACATCGTAAAGTGTTTGTTATGTCCAACTTGTTTAGAGGTTCTATGTCTTCATAATGCGTCTCGATATTTTTGACGTAAGCTTCCTGTCTTGCCTCGTCCAAAAGCAAATCCCGCAGTCATTCTCGTTTCTCACGTCCCTTGACGTACACAATATTTTCGTCATCAGTCGTCGTTGTACCCAGCATCGCCTTTGTTATCAAACTCCTAGCCATGATGTGTGGAACCATTCCATCCTCCCATGATAATTCTTATTCAACCACATCGCCTTATGTCTCTCCGCCTTGGTGAGACTATGCCATGGTGTGAAGCATTTAACAACATAATAAGTGAGTTCGAATCTATCTATGAGACAGGCAAATTCCTTCACAACAAAGCTTCTTCCAACTGTACAGAGTTTCATTGGATTAAGTTCTTATTTTCGTAAATTTGTGCAAAACTTTGCTCGGACCGCTATGTGCGTCTGTCTCCGCAAAGCTCTCTCTCGCGACGACGACGCCGACGCTATAACAAAAGACGAGAGATACGCGAGCCTCGCAGACGGATCGTCGCGCGCGCTACCGCACTCGGGCGCCTAACTTTAAAAACTCTTACACAACGATGAAACCTTGCAGTTCTACGAACGTTGGTGCAGACATGACTATTGTTTTTGAGAAGACTGTGATTAACTCCGATGCGTCGTAGAGTTATATATTGTCTCATTCCCATCCTCATCCCTCTCTCCTTTAACGTACAGCGAGACAACGTTGTTAAGTGATTTTGCGCACAACGTTTGTCAACGGGTTGTACTGAACCACGCAATCGTGTATAATGAGGCAGTACGCGGTGGTATTTGTCGGCACATTCTCTTTGTATTCAAATTCTCTGCGCACGTCCATAGTTGCACTCTTAACCGATTCGTTCTGTCAAGAACAATCGATTACGGACCGTTAAATAGATAAGTCGAAACGGTGAGGTTCGGCTCGAGATATTCGTATCCATAATAACCCTTGCAGAAACGCGCGTACATGTCGTACAGAATCGCCCATTTATTTTTATCGAAATCCAATTTCATATCGTCGTACAGATAACATTCCGAGTTCAGATACAACTTCACGTTTGTCAATTTGCAATGATCGAATCGGCTTGGGTCCTTGTACACAACGTTCTTTCGACCCTTCTGCAGAGCAAAGATGTATCACGGCTTCTTGAGTTGAATAGCGATCTTGACGGCTCACGAATGTTTAGTTGTTTGCTGCAATAGCAGAAACTCGTACAGATCCCACGAGCAAAAAGCCATACTCAGGTACCGTCCTCTCTCCAGAGTACGCAGCATCGACAACTTATGTATCTCGTTCAGCAGTACATAAGGCATGCGCCATTGTATCTTGAATGTATCAGTCGCAGGTTCCAACTCCAAACTTCTCATCAGACTATTGTTATCATTACGCGCGCGTATTAAAATTAATTAGTGACGAGCGTTGATCACCACGCGTCTGTAACCCTTGCAGAACCCCAACATGTTGAGCGGTACGCAAAAATTAAATTAACTTTTCACGTTCCAGCCGGAAATCCAGCCGGCGTTTCTCAGAATCACGTTTTTGTCTGACGACACTATTGCATAGTTTTTCAGTATGCTGGTTATTCTGACATTTCTGTTGTGATCAATCTCCACACCGTTGAACTCGTATCGAATCTCATCGAATATGAACGCGACGCAATTATTTACCACCGAAAATTCCTTGGCTGGTTTGTTTATCGTCAGTTTTCCTTTGATGTACAGAAAACTTTCGAACGGCAACGTGTAGATCCTGTTGCTGTATGGGTATTCGTATCTCGTCACTATGCCCGAACGTTGTGTTGGCAAACGAGTTATACGTGTGAGTCTCAATCGTGACGATGCGATCGTCGAAAATTGGCTCGTCCTTGATGTTTAGAATGTCGGTCATCGTTATCAGCTGTTTCGTACCGTGTATCCCAGAGACTGTAAAAATTGGACGTTCGACGCGTTGAGCTTCTTTTTCTCCGGACAGCCGGACGATTGAATATTATTAAATGTCGTCGCAAGAGTATCAGATAAGTGTTGGAACGTCGGCACTGGTGTGGAGATAACGTTATTTTTCGCGCGCTGCGATGTGTTTAGCACGAGCATCTTACGTTCGCGTTATAGTTGCAACCGTCGTCGCACGTGCAGTCTGACGGTGATTTCTTCTCCTCGAAAATCAAGCAATCGTCCGTTCTGATCGGCGGCGCGTATTATCAGATCTGTAATGCACCGCACGGTGATTGGCAGATAAATGATCTGCGCGGGATTTCCCATATCTTATATCCTGGTGGCACGCTCGGTGAAAACTCATGTATCGTGTGTACACTTATTGTTGCTGTACGCACCCGCGGTCACGTTGCATTCCACGCGAATAATGTTCACGTTCATTATGTTGATTGGCGCGTCCGATTTGTGCTATTTTCGTGGTAGCAGTACACCGCGCTTCGGTGAGAATCTCAGCAGCGATCCTATGTTGTTGGATTTACCAAAATGTATTCTGTAGGCGCATTTGATCTCGCATCTCATCGTATTGTAGTTGCCGCGAAGCGTTATCGGATACTCCCCGTCATCATCATCATCATCGTTGTCCCCACGCCTGACATTATCGACTTTTTCATCGGAACGAGTTTTGTTGTGTTCCGAACGTTTTCGCGAAATTGCGCGTTTCAAAAATTCGTTTATAGCTCGCCAGGATAATGAAAATGCAAATTAAAAAATAATGCATTACTTATTAATTTTTTAATAAATAATTATTTCTTTACTCATTAATTATTAAAAAAGTAATGCGTAATGAAAAAAACTGTATTACTTATTTCAAAAGTAATGCGTAATGAAAAAAATAGCATTACTTATTAAAAAAGTAATGCATAATGAAAAAAATCGCATTACTTATTAAAAAAGTAATGCGTAATAAAAAAAATCGCATTACTTATTAAAAAAATAATGCGTAATAAAAAAAATCGCATTACTTATTAAAAAAGTAATGTGTAATGAAAAAAATCGCATTACTTATTAAAAAAGTAATGTGTAATGAAAAAAATTGCATTACTTATTTTAAAAGTAATAGGTAATGAAAAAGAACGCATTAATTATTTCAAAAGTAACGAACAATGTGTAATGAACAAAAATCGCATTAGTTATTAAGAAAGTAATGCGTAATTAAGGATCTTCGGATTAGTTATCGAAAAAATATTTTTTAATGAAACCGTAATGCATTATTTCCCGAGTAGAAATTTCGTCGGGTTTACCCGACATGCATCGGGATCCGATAGGGCTAATGTAAGATATCAATTAACGGGTTTTACCTGATGTGAATCTCATCAGTTTTTCGTCAGGTCAACCCTAGTTGGAAAAAATATACAATCGGTTTTTGATTAAGAGACACGTCGGTAGTATCTCGCGCCAAGTTACGCGCAGCGCGAGACCGCCCGTGCTCTTTTAGAGTTGACGCTGATTCGAGTATTACCGAACAAAGTAACCTCAATAGTATTTCATCGGTATCCTATGAGGTACACCTTACGTAAAAAAAAAATATTTCCGATAATGTATTCCTGACCGGGGAACCATCAGAATCCCATGATTTCATCTGCAAGATGATTTTATGTATATATATATATATATATATATATATATATATATATATATATATATCTTCAAGATATTAATTTTTAAAATTATCGTATAAGCTCGACCTATCGGCGGAATGCAAGCGCGCAGCTAGATTCGGTCGCGCTGGCGGCTGGACCGCGCGGTGCGGGGAGTTGTAAACAACTAATGTGAGCGAGCGAGACAGTAATTGGTGCGAGCGAAAGGGGAAGACTCGATCAGATTTTCGGGGCTCAAGCCTCGAGCTTCTTTATTTTTTTGTTAATCATTACTGGCAATAGAAAATTGTTTACATTCTGGAATATAGTATGTTTGCTCGTCTCTACAATCGAATCGCGGAGCTCACACGGACAGACGATCGCGTTTGATATGCGTGCTGGCCGTGTGGTGCCAGCGGCTCAAAAACTGCATTAGTTCCAGACAAACAAAACTTGAAAACTATCGATTTTAGGTAAAAATGTAAAAATTTGAAAATTAAAAAAAAATTATTTCTTACCTTATCAAAAAAAGATCCTGGTCCTCTCTTTGAAAGTCACCTCCTGCACATTACCTATGTTCTCCGCAATTATTGCGGCAATTTTTTGGGTACGAATTTCTTTATTAAACATTACTAAAACTTTTTATACTAAACTTGTAAATTATTCACACGTTACTGTGTAATGTTATGTATAATTACACGTGAAATTTGTGTTTTTATATAATTTATGCACTTTGTGTCTAATTATATATATGTATATGTATATATGAAGAGACACGGCAGTGTTTCGCCGCCAAGTATTAAGCAGTGCGATTAAGCGCAGCGCGAGACCGCCGTATATCTTTACGCGAACAGGCGACTTGCGAGCACCTGTAAGATTATCTCAATATCGGCTAAACCGATCGAGTTTTAATTAAGCTCGATCGACAGCTCGAATTGTATAACAAAGTGGTAATATACGCGTGTATCTATATGTATGCTATATATTTTATAGACAACGTATTGAAACAACGTAATTTACACCGTGATACACGAGTAAAACACAATAGAATCACCACTGAAAAAGTAATAACCGCGAGTTCTAGAACACATAGTTACTGTGTATCACAGCGCTAAGGGCGGGCACGTGCCGCGGTGCGCGGCCCAATCAGCGAAAGTCAAGGTGTCGCGATGCGCGACTCCCTCACTTCCGCGGATTAGACCGCGCATCGTGGCGCCCTTAACACAGTGAATAGCCCGCGCACCGTGGCGCTCTTAGCGCAGTAAAGCAAGATAGCAGTGTGTTCTCAGAATTTGGGTGATTACGTTGTGCGACCGATTATAAGTATGCCTACAAATATGACTGATTGTGTCTGCAAGACCAAACCAAGAGAAAAAACGTCAGAAAGATCGTCAGAAGGGACGTCAAAGGATCGACGACCGTCTCCTGACGTCCAATATATGAGAACCACACAGCGCGAGAATCGCAACGAGAGAAGACGACGTGATGAGAGGTATGTCCCTTTTTTTCTTCCATTTTTACACACATCGCATACATATGATTCCATGAAGCACATGTATATTATACATTACGTATTCATACAAAAATGCGTACATGTGTGCTTTACGGAATTCCTCTCGCTTTCGCGCTCGTTTTCTCGCTCGCTCTTTCGCTCTATCGTTCTCTCGCTCTCTCGCTCTTTCGCCTTCCCGCTCTTTCGCTCTTTTGCTCTCGCTCTTTTGTTCTCTCGCTTGTTTTCTCGCTCTATCGCTTTCTCGTTCTCTCACTCTCTTTCTCTCTGTATATACATTCTAAAGTTTTATTTGTTTTTAGCTGAGATCGCATAGGCGAATTATACCGCGAACTCAATGCGGCGTACGCGGAAATCGAGCGATTAAAAAGAGTAAGTAAATGACAAGTACGAAGAGTGTATTTTGCATATTTAGACATAACACGTACAATAAGGAGCATTAATTGTTTCAGAAATTAGCAGCAGAACGACGGGATACGCGTCGTTTGAAAAGTATTTTAGCTACAGGAGGCGGAGGGAATTATGGCGGAGGGAATTATGGCGGAGGGAATTATGGAGGAGGGAATCAAAGATTTGTAAGTATTACAATTATTATTTTTTATGCAAATGAAATAAATAAGTGATATTACATATTAAATTTTTTTTACAGACCACATCATGCTGTTATCAGCAGCCAGCGCCGCATCACCACCAACATCATTGCCATTAACACACCCACATGCAAGCACATGCACGCGCACACATGTACACACACACACATACGCACACACACACACACTTATACACACACACACACTCATACACACACACACAAATATATTATATTCTTATATATTATAATGTGATTTAAAAATAAACTAATACACACATAACTCATACACACACAGAAATATATTATATTCTTATATATTATAATGTGATTTAAAAATAAACTAATACACACACACTCATACACACACACACAAATATATTATATTCTTATATATTATAATGTGATTTAAAAATAAATTAATACACACATAACTCATACACACACACACACAAATATATTATATTCTTATATATTATAATGTGATTTAAAAATAAACTAATACACACATAACTCATACACACACACACACACAAATATATTATATTCTTATATATTATAATGTGATTTAAAAATAAACTAAAATGTATCACTTGAATTCGAGATTTTCATTTAAGGTACAATTACGCGCTGCTCTTTCACTTGGCGCGAGCCACTACCCTGTCCCTTGATTAAAAAAAATTATACTTTTAGTTGGCGACATATAGATATCGATAATATTAATTTGAATGCTTGGAGACACAATCTTCTTTTTATACATTATTTTTTTCTTATAAAGTATTTAAATGTTATGCACAAACCAAACTAAACTAGCAAACATTCTTTTCACACTAAGAACTCTCATGATCTAATTTTGTTTTAATTAAAATTAAAGAAGGAATGTTTAAACAATTTTATCATGTTTAATTTGTAAAAAAAGAATTGGTAACTAGAAAGAGAGAGAGAGAGAGAGAGAGAGAGAGAGAGAGAGAGAGAGAGAGAGAGACAGACAAAGCTTTTATTTTCGTTCTAGGGCAGGCCCTCTAAGAACGATTGGATTAGCATACAAGTTTAAGATAGCGGTATAGGAGTACATTATCTTAGTCAAGATATGAATAGTTCGAGATGCTTACAGATACTTAAAACTAAATATGATGAGAAGAAAAAAAAGAGAAAAGAAAAAATACAAATAAGAATACAAATAAAGATAGCTTAAGATTAAGATGAGATATAACAATGAAAAGTAAATATAAAAATAAAAAGATAACGGTGAGCAGCTAAAGAAAGACAGAGAAAAGGGGATATGGCGATACAAGATGACCTTATATAATAGAATGTAATAAAAACAATTAGTTTAACAATACGGTAGAATTCGAAAATAGCAAGATAACGAAAATGCGGTGTTGCGGTACATGCTATAGGTAAATTGAGGGGGCGCAGATCTAGGGTACTGCCGGTAGTCGATCTCCCATCAGATGACGGAGAAGCTCACGCCGAAAGGAGGGTAGAGAATTGGAGGTGCGGATGGCCACAGGAAGGGAGTTCCAAAGAGAGGAAGCGTAACAACAGAAAGACTGCTGGTACGTGGTCGTTCTACAGAGTGGGAGCGTAAGGTCATGCGGTGAGGCGCGGGAGGCAGGCCGCGATGGAACGCAAGGGTGAAAATCTCGCGCAAGATAAGGGGTGCGGCCTGAAGTATGGAAAAAAGCAGGCAGCCGGTGAGAAGAGCTCTTCGGTCATCGGCGGACAGCCATCCAAGAGAGTTGTATTTATGGGAGACGTGATCGTCTCGACGCAAATTATATATGAAACGCACGCACGCATTCATCGACCGCGCCAGCTTGAGCCGCTGTTGACCAGTCAGATCAGTGAAGACGGCTTAGCAATAATCGAATAATGGAAAGATGAGCGAGGTGATCAGTCGCGTGCGCAACGTTGTTGAGAGGCAGTTTTTATGCCATTTTAGACGCCACAGGGCACCGGCTATCCTGTTGGACGTGGCCTTGACCTGGTCGGCCCAGCTGAGATTGTTGGAGATTCGGATACCGAGGTTTGTCACCTGGTCGACGAAGTCGATAGGCGTGCCGTTGATGCTCAAACTGACGCGGCCGTTCTCGCGTAGGGTTTTAACGTAGCGAGTGCTGCCAAGGAGAAGTGCCTTAGTTTTGTTAGCGTTGAGCGCGAGGCCGTTGCGGGCCGACCAGTGCTCCAGTGACGCGATGTCCTCTCGAATCCGACCAAGAGCAATTTCAAGGTCGCGAGGGTGGAAATGGGTGTATATCTGCAAGTCGTCCGCGTACAGGAGATGGCGGCAGTGGGAAATAGAGTGCTGTATGTCGTCAATGAAAATGGCGAAGAGGAGCGGACCGAGGACAGAGCCCTGAGGAACGCCAGCAAGGATCGGCCTCCGCGAGGACAGGTCGTCTGTCACGCGCACACGCTGGGATCTGCCTGAGATGTAAGACTCAAACCAACGTAAGGCGGCTTCAGATAGGTGGAACCTGGATAATTTTTGTAACAGGAGGTCATGGTGCACGGAGTCGAAAGCCTTGGAGAAGTCGAACATGATGAGGAGGGTGACCATCCTGCGATCCACAGCTAATCTGGCGTCGTCCATGAGCCTGATGAGCGCGGTTTGAGTGCTGTTGCACTGTCTAAAGCCAGTCTGGTAAGGATCAAGCGGATAGTGAAGCGATAGATGGGATGTGAGCTGCTCGTGGACTATTCGTTCGAGGACTTTGGAGAGGAAACACAGAAGAGAAATAGGTCGGAAATCAGACAAAGACGAGGGATGTTTGACTTTGGGAAGCGGGATAACATAGGAGCATTTCCAGGAGGAGGGGAAGATAGAAGTATGAAGGGATAGGTTGAAGAGATCAAGAATGACAGGAAAGGTGATCGGGAAGCTGTCGATGAGAAGACGACGGTTTATGCCGTCGGGGCCAGCGGAGTTTGAGGGACATTTCAGGAGCGATCTACGTAGAGTATCAGGAGTGATGTGTGCGAAGTAAAAGGTCCCAGAATCGGAGAGAGTGGAAAGTGACGAGAGGGGAGGAGAACTGGAGGAGTCGGGAAAGATAGGCGTTCCGGCGAGGAGGTGCGCAGTAGTGAAGTGGTTATTAAGATCTTCGGAGGAGAAGTCAGGTGGTAGGTTATCTGATTTGCTCTTCGTTAGGCCCAGGGAGCGCAGCTCGGCCCAAAGGCGAGCAGGAGAGGACCTTGTATTGAGATGCAACGAGAGATAGTCGCTCATAGCTGAGGCGATAAGTTGGCTCACCTCATTTCGCAAGGTAACAAACGCTTCGCGGTTAGCATGGGACGGGTGACGGAGAAGAGTTCTACGCGAAGCGTCTCTCCTGCGCATGAGTGCTCGGATGGCAGCGTCGAGCCAAGGGGCTGGTGGCCGCTTGGCCGAGAAGAAGCGTATCGGCGCATGGAGATGACGAGTGTCGAGAAGGTACGCCGACAGCAGAGCGACTCTCTCATCGAGAGAAGAGGAACGATGGATGGCAGTCCAATCAAGCGATGCTAAGGAATTGAGGAATGACTCAAGATTGAACGAGGAGTAATCCTGCACAGTGATGATTCTAGGGGGCATGCGATGAACATATAGGTCTAGAGTGATCTCGATGAGATCATGAGAGGAGAGGAAGGGCATAGGCTGTTGGGAATAGGACTTGACAAGGGCGCGGTCACTGACTAGGCAGTGATCAATGCAAGAGAAAGAAGTAGCTGTACGGTATGTGTTGTAGAAGGGGACGATGTAGAGGTGATTACTGGTGCAAAAATCTAGGAAGGCATCTGAGTCATATGATCTTCGATTGAGGTCGATATTAAAATCGTCAGTAATAATGGCAGCCAAGAAGGAAAGATGAAGACGCTCGAAGTCGGATTGGAAAAGAGAGAGGTAGCCCAGCTTGGGAGGACGATAGACGACGCACAGAAGAAAAGACCGACCACTATCGACGGAAATAGAGAGGAGCAGGTATTCCGGCCGAGAGCAATAAAGATTTGGCGATGCAGCGAGGATTCGAGCCCGGAGCCCACGACGCACGTATAGGCCAACGCCACCCCCTCCCCTCCCCCCCCTGTTCAACCGGATAATGCGGTAGTCGTGTAGACTAACGAAAGAATCCGGAACGTGAGGCTTGAGCCATGTTTCGGACAGCGCGATTAAGTCGTAGGTGTTACGGGAAAAAAAATCAGAAAATTCTGCAAAGTAGGGGAGGAGAGACTGGCAATTAACATGGCAGAGGCGAAGGGGCCCAGGGCGAGCGAAACTCCCTGCACAGGGAGCTGGTCACACGTTCGCACGAGAATGCTGCTTGAGAATGGCCCCGCGGCCAGCCGCGGCGCCGGCGGCGCGCGCCGAGGGCGCGACAGCAGGGGCGGCGAAAGTCGATCGCGGATTCGGGGCCGGCCCGGTCGCAGCACGCGACGGCGCAGGCCCCGAAGCCGCGACCGGCAATCCCGATCCAGAAACACCGGGGGACGTCGCTTCGTCCCACGAAGATGTCGCGTATTGTATAGCTGCGTCAGGGGGAGCGGGGGCGGAGGCAGAGAGAGTTGATGCCGATTTAAGAGCGCCGGTCGAGACCCCAGCCAGATGCGACAGGTCCCGCAGCCTGATCGGCGGATCAGCAGCCTGACGTTTGGCGAAGACAATGCCGTTCCGGACCCACGCACGATGCAGGCGGCTCTCCCTGACGGCCCGCCTCGCCTCACGGAGGACAATCCTGGTGGAAGTCGACAGCCTCTCGTTGACCTCGATGTTGGACCCAGCAAGCGACTCCGACACGGCCGCACCATCGAGAGCCCCTCTAGCCCGCTTTCCGTCTATCCATCGGTTGCGTACTTCGTTGGAGGAGAGCCCAACCACCAATGGGCGGGGTCGATCGCCTCTGGCAGGGATCCGGGCGCAAGAAATAATGTCTCCAGGGGAGACAGCCACAGATAGAGCCGAGGCGACCATGGCGGCGACGGTGCGGGGATCTTCGCCCTGCGACTCCCTGACGCCGAAAAGAATGAGCTCAGTATTCCACTTGTCCTGCTCGAGAACCGCAAGTCGCGCCTCAAGGTCGCCCCGAGTGGCACCGCCATCGTCGTCACGGCGCTGGGTCTCCAAGGCGCCAATTCGCTCGAGAAGGCCATCCTGTCGATCCCCGAGGCGCGCGGCCGAGGCCGCAACGGAGTCGGTCTTTGTTGAAAGTGATTCAAGCCTGATGGAGACAGCGCCAAGCGATGACGCGAATTGTCCCA